>NC_060126.1:483879706-484182737 GCF_021461395.2 Schistocerca americana | reverse complement strand
CCTGTATTTTACCCCTACCACCTTCAGAATTTGAAAGAGAGTATTTCAGTCAACGTTATCAAAAACTTTCTCTAAGTCTACAAATGTTAGAAACGTAGGTTTGCCTTTCCTTAATCTATTTTCTAAGATAAGTCGTAGGGTTAGTATTGCCTCACGTGTTCCAACATTTGTACGGAATCGAAACTGAGCTTCCCCGATGTCGGCTCCTACCAGTTTTTACATTCGTCTGTATAGAAATAGTGTCAGTATTTTGTAACCGTCGCTTATTAAACTGATAGTTCGGTAATTTTCACACCTGTCTACACCTGCTTTCTTTGGGATTGGAATTTTATATTCTTCTTGAAGTCTGAGGGTATTTCGCCTGTCTCATACATCTTGCTTACTACACTCCTGGAAATGGAAAAAAGAACACATTGACACCGGTGTGTCAGACCCACCATACTTGCACCGGACACTGCGACAGGGCTGTACAAGCAATGATCACACGCACGGCACAGCGGACACACCAGGAACCGCGGTGTTGGCCGTCGAATGGCGCTAGCTGCGCAGCATTTGTGCACCGCCGCCGTCAGTGTCAGCCAGTTTGCCGTGGCATACGGAGCTCCATCGCAGTCTTTAACACTGGTAGCATGCCGCGACAGCGTGGACGTGAACCGTATGTGCAGTTGACGGACTTTGAGCGAGGGCGTATAGTGGGCATGCGGGAGGCCGGGTGGACGTACCGCCGAATTGCTCAACACGTGGGGCGTGAGGTCTCCGCAGTACATCGATTTTGTCGCCAGTGGTCGGCGGAAGGTGCACGTGCCCGTCGACCTGGGACCGGACCGCAGCGACGCACGGATGCACGCCAAGACCGTAGGATCCTACGCAGTGCAGTAGGGGACCGCACCGCCACTTCCCAGCAAATTAGGGACACTGTTGCTCCTGGGGTATCGGCGAGGACCATTCGCAACCGTCTCCATGAAGCTGGGCTACGGTCCCGCACACCGTTAGGCCGTCTTCCGCTCACGCCCCAACATCGTGCAGCCCGCCTCCAGTGGCGTCGCGACAGGCGTGAATGGAGGGACGAATGGAGACGTGTCGTCTTCAGCGATGAGAGTCGCTTCTGCCTTGGTGCCAATGATGGTCGTATGCGTGTTTGGCGCCGTGCAGGTGAGCGCCACAATCAGGACTGCATACGACCGAGGCACACAGGGCCAACACCCGGCATCATGGTGTGGGGAGCGATCTCCTACACTGGCCGTACACCACTGGTGATCGTCGAGGGGACACTGAATAGTGCACGGTACATCCAAACCGTCATCGAACCCATCGTTCTACCATTCCTAGACCGGCAAGGGAACTTGCTGTTCCAACAGGACAATGCACGTCCGCATGTATCCCGTGCCACCCAATGTGCTCTAGAAGGTGTAAGTCAACTACCCTGGCCAGCAAGATCTCCGGATCTGTCCCCCATTGAGCATGTTTGGGACTGGATGAAGCGTCGTCTCACGCGGTCTGCACGTCCAGCACGAACGCTGGTCCAACTGAGGCGCCAGGTGGAAATGGCATGGCAAGCCGTTCCACAGGACTACATCCAGCATCTCTACGATCGTCTCCATGGGAGAATAGCAGCCTGCATTGCTGCGAAAGGTGGATATACACTGTACTAGTGCCGACATTGTGCATGCTCTGTTGCCTGTGTCTATGTGCCTGTGGTTCTGTCAGTGTGATCATGTGATGTATCTGACCCCAGGAATGTGTCAATAAAGTTTCCCCTTCCTGGGACAATGAATTCACGGTGTTCTTATTTCAATTTCCAGGAGTGTAGATGGTAGAGGTTTGTCAGGCCTGGCTCTCCCAAGGCTGTCAGTATTTCTAATGGAATGTCGTCTATTCGCGGGACCTTGTTTCGACTTAGGTCTTTCAGTGCTCTGTCATACTCTTCACGCAGTATCATATCTCCTATTTCATCTTCATCTACATTCTCTTCTATTTCTATAATATTGTCCTCAAGAGCATCGCCCTTGTATTCGTTTTAATAAAAAGTTTTATTTATAAAAAAAGTAGCGCACTGTTAAGACAAATTGATACCGGTTATTTATTCAGCTATCAGTAAACACTAATAAAAAACAGGTGTGATAACCGAGACCAGACAAATTCAGAACTAAAACACCGGTATTAGCTTTTCAGTCGGTTTTTACTATCCCATTGCACAGTAAATGAGTTTATTTTCGATGTATGAATGATGCATTCTCATGCTTACAGAACTAAAAGAAGTGTGAAGATGGAAAGACTCTGCCGAGACGTGTCTGGGTAGGACGAAGCGCCTTGCACCAACACGAAATGTCAGCATCTGCACCAGCGACCCGTGCCGCTGACATGTAAGAGCCGATGATGGAGGGCGAGCCAGACGTACTTTAGCGTATCTGTTGGTGGGTCCGAGCAGTGCTGAAAATGTCCACGAAGGGCTGTCACGCGGAGCGCGTTGCCTCGCGGAGGCGGTCTGTGGCGACGAGGAAGCGGCCAGAATTTTTGGCAGCCCGCGGTGGTGAGTCAGAGGACCGGCAGCAGCGGGGCAGCGCTGAGTAGAAGGCTGCCAGCGCGGGAGAAGAGACCGGCGCGTCGGCCGACGACCCGCGGAGCAGTGCTCGCTCAATGGACGCGTGCGCGGCCGCATCTGCAGGAAGGCCAGCCGCGCACGCCTGCATCTGTGATCTGCCATCTCCCAGCCACCGCGCGGTGTGGGGTGCGCGTTGCGGAGCGGCGTGCCAGTAGCTTCACCCTTGTCCCGAGTAGTCGCTCGAGCAAAAGGGGCTTAAGGGGGGTAGGACGTCAACCGGGCCGTCTTGGAGCAGGAGAGGCACCACAGGACATTTTAATTTCCACTGTCTATACTTTTACAAATAAATTGATAAAGCTTTTTCAGCATGACCAGGAAGGATTCAGAATTCGCACTCATAGCAGTGGAAGTTCGAAAACATAGCGAAGTAATTTTTTTTACATGTGAAACTTCATGATTTCTTTCACTTACTAATGGCAGCATTTGTTGGTATAGGTACACTTTTCTTCATAAGTAAGAGAGATGGATCGATGAATTTCGCACAGCATACAAACCATACTTACAGGTATCTGAAACTCTAGAATCTATTTAATTTATGAAAAAATGATTGAGCTGTTACTTTTTAAACTTTATGTTTAGAAAAAAATCAAATTTTGTAGTTAATTATCTCAATTTTACCACAGTTTTTAATAGATTTGGAAAATTGTAGAGTTTCATACACCTGTAAGGATGGTTTGCATGCTGTGCAAAATTCATCAAAGAATCTCTCTTACTTGTGAAGAAAAATGTACCTATAGCAACAAATGCAGCCATTCGTAAGTGAAAAATGATGAAATTTCACACGTAAAAAAATTATTTTGTTATGTTTTAGAACTTTCACTGCAATGATTGTGAATCCTGAATTCTTCCTGGTGATGCTGACAAAGTTTTATGAATTTATTTGTAAAAGTATGGACCCTAGAAATTAAAATGTCCTGTGATGCCTCTCCTGCCTGCTCCAAGTCGGCCCGTTTGACGTCCAACCCCCCCCCCCCCCCGCCCCCCCTAACCGTTTCAAACACGTAAGTGAAGGGGGAGTATACTTCCGTATTTTTTTAATTAAAATTTGCTTACTTACGGGTAATTAATTAACTAGTATGAGCACTTCTAAATTTTTAATTTGTAAATCCAAGGAAATTTATTGGACATACACAGTGTAACACGCCTGGGGGTACAAATGGGGAAGGGGGACCCTTAAACTGTAGCTGGTTGTCATTTCGACCGTGCGCCCTGTCCACACTTTGTGCCTGGTAATCCCGCGGCGGTCGTATTATCCTGCTCCACACTGCTGTTAGCTTGCCTGAAATTATCTATCAACATATGCAAGCGGGTTTAGGGGAGCCACTCAACGTTAAACCACAATACTTGTAAGTAGGCTGCTTAGGTTTTTATGTTGGTAACACCACGTAGCGCTCTCTATGAAAATCACTGACTGTGCTGTGTGAAGTCTGCGGCTGGTTGGCATTGTTGGAATAGTCGCCATTGTAGTGTTGGGCAGTGGGATGTGAACAGCGCGTAGCGATGCGCAGTTGGAGGTGAGCCGCCAGCAGTGGTGCATGTGGGGAGTGAGATGGCGGAGTTTTGCGAGCGGATGATCTAGACGTGTGTCCGTCAGAGGCAGTAAATTTCTAAGACTGGATGTCATGAACTTACACAGGGTGTTACAAAAAGGTACGGCCAAACTTTCAGGAAACGTTCCTCACACGCAAATAAAGAAAAGATGTTATGTGGACATGTGTCTGGAAACGCTTAATTTCCATGTTAGAGCTCATTTTAGTTTCGTCAGTATGTACTCTACTTCCTCGATTCACCGCCAGTTGGCCCAATTGAAGGAAGGTAATGTTGACTTCGGTTCTTGTGTTGCCGGCCGAAGTGGCCGTGCGGTTAAAGGCGCTGCAGTCTGGAACCGCAAGACCGCTACGGTCGCAGGTTCGAATCCTGGCTCGGGCATGGATGTTTGTGATGTCCTTAGGTTAGTTAGGTTTAGCTAGTTCTCAGTTCTAGGGGACTAATGACCTCAGCAGTTGAGTCCCATAGTGCTCAGAGCCATTTTTGGTTCTTGTGTTGACATGCGACTCATTGCTCTACAGTACTAGCATCAAGCACATCAGTACGTAGCACCAACAGGTTAGTGTTCATCACGAACGTGGTTTTGCAGTCAGTGCAATGTTTACAAATGCGGAGTTGGCAGATGCCCATTTGATGTAGGGATTAGCACGGGGCAATAGCCGTGGCGCGGTACGTTTGTATCGTGACAGATTTCCAGAACGAAGGTGTCCCGACAGGAAGACGTTCGAAGCAATTGATCGGCTTCTTAGGGAGCACGGAACATTCCAGCCTATGACTCACGACTGGGGAAGACCTGGAACGACGAGGACACCTGCAACGGACGAGGCAATTCTTCGTGCAGTTGACGATAACCCTAATGTCAGCGTCAGAGAAGTTACTGCTGTACAAGGTAACGTTGACCACGTCACTGTATGGAGAGTGCTACGGGAGAACCAGTTGTTTCCGTACCATGAACAGCGTGTGCATGCACTATCAGCAGCTGATTGGCCTCCACGTGTACGCTTTACACTTCTGCGCATGGTTCATCCAACAATGTGTCAATCCTCATTTCAGTGCAAATGTTCTCTTTACGGTTGAGCCTTCATTCCAACGTGATCAAATTGTAAATTTTCACAATCAACATGTGTGGGCTGACAAGAATCCGCACGCAATTGTGAAATCACGTCATCAACACAGATTTTCTGTGAACGTTTGGGCAGGCATTGTTGGTGATGTCTTGATTGGGCCCCATGTTCTTCCACCTACGCTCAGTGGAGCACGTTACCACGATTTCATACGGGATACTCTACCTGTGCTGCTAGAATATGTGCCTTTACAAGTACGACACAACATGTGGTTCATGCACGATGGAGCTCCTGCACATATCAGGCGAAGTGTTCGTACGCTTCTCAACGACAGATTCTGTGACCGATGGATTGGTAGAGGCGGACCAATTCCATGGCCTCCACGCTCTCCTGACCTCAACCCTCTTGACTTTCATTTATGGGGGCATTTGAAAGCTCTTGTCTACGCAACCCCGGTACCAAATGTAGAGACTCTTCGTGCTCGTATTGTGACGGCTGTGATACAATACGCCATTCTCCAGGGCTGCATCAGCGCATCAGGAATTCCATACGACGGAGGGTGAATGCATATATCCTCGCTAACGGAGGACAATTTGAACATTTCCTGTAACAAAGTCTTTGAAGTCACGCTGGTACGTTCTGTTGCTGTGTGTTTCCATTCCATGATTAATGTGATTTGAAGAGAAGTAATAAAATGAGCTCTAACATGGAAAGTAAGCGTTTCCGGACACATGTCCACATAACATATTTTCTTTCTTTGTGTGTGAGGAATGTTTCCTGAAAGTTTGGCCATACCTTTTTGTAACACCCTGCATATATATTATGACTTTTGAACACTATTAAGGTAAATACATTGTTTGTTCTCTATCAAAATCTTTCATTTGCTAACTATGCCTACTAGTAGTTAGTGCCTTCAGTAGTTTGAATCTTTTATTTAGCTGGCAGTAGTGACGCTCGCGGTACTGCAGTAGTTGGAGTAACGAAGATTTTTGTGAGGTAAGTGATTCGTGAAAGATATAGGTTAATGTTAGTCAGGGCCATTCTTCTGTAGGGCTTATTTAAAGTCAGATTGCATTGCGCTAAAAATATTGTGTGTCACTTTAGTGGTGATCAAAATAAGTAAAGAGAGAAATGTCTGCCGGCCGCGGTGGTCTAGCGGTTCAGGCGCTCAGTCCGGAACCGCGCGACTACTACGGTCGCAGGTTCGAATCCTGCCTCGGGCATGGATGTGTGTGATGTCCTTAGGTTAGTTAGGTTTAAGTAGTTCTAAGTTCTAGGGGACTGATGACCACAGATGTTAAGTCACATAGTGCTCAGAGCCATTTGAACCATTTGAACCAGAGAAATGTCTGAGTACGTTCAGTTCTGCTCAGCTGTTTGAAGATCAAATAACGTAAGAGGTTTATCAGCACGGTAGTTCACTAATTTTTCGAAGGGGACGTTTCATATTGTTCGACGTCTTGTATGAACAACTATATTCTGAGACGATTAAAGAAAATCGCAGGTTGCACTGTTTACATTCTAATTCAGAAGTGTTATCCCAATTAATAGATGATTAACGGTCCACAATATCATTAGGACAAGCGTACGAGTAACCGACACGACGCGGGTGATTGTTGATGATGCGGAAGCCGAATCATCGCACGACAGTTCTTACGCTCGCCAAGCATACACGTATTTCTGGTACCAGTCTTCCTTGACACTAGTAATGATATTTTAACACTGTTCACAAAGTTAAATTTACAGTTCGCAGTTCTCAGTTGTACGAGCGTGCGCGTAACCGTCGCGGCGCGGTTGATTATTGATAATGCGGAAACGCGATGATCGAATGTACGTCCTCACGCTCGCTACAAGACACTGGCACTTAAATGCTCTCCTTTATGGTAAAATAGTATTACTGATTCACATTAGTTCATTCTCGCAGACAGAACACGGCGCGGATGATTGATACAGTACGGTACGACAGGCATCGAGAGGATAGACAAATACGTTATCAGCAGCACTGCTAGTTTTTAAATTACTTCTTGGCGCACTTCCCTCTGAATCATTTACTTATTTTTATCACTTTACTGTAATTGCACTTGTAGCAACACTTCAATTTCCATACTAACAATGCTCTCACATGCAGAGCTACACACAACACAACAGTTCCGTGTGCCGCGCTCGACTCTGCAAACGCGCTGCCCGCAAACATACTCCGCAACCAAGCCAGCTATATGACAACACGCTTACGACAGGATCGGCCATAAGTCAGTCAATAATAATGTATCCACTTTACTGGCTGTCAAGCTCCGTGGCTGTGGATTATATTATTTTAATAAATACAGCAACCAGTCACTTGGTTGTGTGTTTTTATTTAAGCTGCAACGGGACATCCTCCTGTAGCATTTCGTTTCCTCAACGGTAGTTGTCTATACCGGTATTATTTTTCGAATTTGGGACAGGTTAGTATTAGCTGCTTTTCTGAAAACTCTCATATAATTTTATATACAGTATGTTATATTTCGCCGGCCCGGTGGCCGAGTGGTTCTAGGCGCTACAGTCTGGAACCGCTCGACCGCTACTGTCGCAGGTTCGAATCCTGCCTCGGGCATGGATGTGTGTGATGTCCTTAGCTTAGTTACGTTTAAATAGTTCTAAGTTCTAGGGGACTGATGACCTCAGAAGTTAAGTCCCATAGTGCTCAGAGCCATTTGAACCATTTTTTTTTGTTATACTTCAAACTAAAATTTATGAAAAGGAATTATTTTATTTTGGATGTTATAATCGATAAGTACTTGTTCTGAATGTACAGTTCCTCTTTTTTTTTTAAGAAACATTTGAAATTACGAATTGTTTGTCACACTTAAGATTTCTACACTCCTGCAAATTGAAATAAGAACACCGTAAATTCATTGTCCCAGGAAGGGGAAACTTTATTGACACATTCCTGGGGTCAGATACATCACATGATCACACTGACAGAACCACAGGCACATAGACACAGGCAACAGAGCATGCACAATGTCGGCACTAGTACAGTGTATATCCACCTTTCGCAGCAATGCAGGCAGCTATTCTCCCATGGAGACGATCGTAGAGATGCTGGATGTAGTCCTGTGGCACGGCTTGCCATGCCATTTCCACCTGGCGCCTCAGTTGGACCAGCGTTCGTGCTGGACGTGCAGACCGCGTGAGACGACGCTTCATCCAGTCCCAAACATGCTCAATGGGGGACAGATCCGGAGATCTTGCTGGCCAGGGTAGTTGACTTACACCTTCTAGAGCACGTTGGGTGGCACGGGATACATGCGGACGTGCATTGTCCTGTTGGAACAGCAAGTTCCCTTGCCGGTCTAGGAATGGTAGAACGATGGGTTCGATGACGGTTTGGATGTACCGTGCACTATTCAGTGTCCCCTCGACGATCACCAGTGGTGTACGGCCAGTGTAGGAGATCGCTCCCCACACCATGATGCCGGGTGTTGGCCCTGTGTGCCTCGGTCGTATGCAGTCCTGATTGTGGCGCTCACCTGCACGGCGCCAAACACGCATACGACCATCATTGGCACCAAGGCAGAAGCGACTCTCGTCGATGAAGACGACACGTCTCCATTCGTCCCTCCATTCACGCCTGTCGCGACACCACTGGAGGCGGGCTGCACGATGTTGGGGCGTGAGCGGAAGACGGCCTAACGGTGTGCGGGACCGTAGCCCAGCTTCATGGAGACGGTTGCGAATGGTCCTCGCCGATACCCCAGGAGCAACAGTGTCCCTAATTTGCTGGGAAGTGGCGGTGCGGTCCCCTACGGCACTGCGTAGGATCCTACGGTCTTGGCGTGCATCCGTGCGTCGCTGCGGTCCGGTCCCAGGTCGACGGGCACGTGCACCTTCCGCCGACCACTGGCGACAACATCGATGTACTGTGGAGACCTCACGCCCCACGTGTTGAGCAATTCGGCGGTACGTCCACCCGGCCTCCCGCATGCCCACTATACGCCCTCGCTCAAAGTCCGTCAATTGCACATACGGTTCACGTCCACGCTGTCGCGGCATGCTACCAGTGTTAAAGACTGCGATGGAGCTCCGTATGCCACGGCAAACTGGCTGACACTGACGGCGGCGGTGCACAAATGCTGCGCAGCTAGCGCCATTCGACGGCCAACACCGCGGTTCCTGGTGTGTCCGCTGTGCCGTGCGTGTGATCATTGCTTGTACAGCCCTCTCGCAGTGTCCGGAGCAAGTATGGTGGGTCTGACACACCGGTGTCAATGTGTTCTTTTTTCCATTTCCAGGAGTGTATTATTAATTACGCAATCTAGTACTGTTTACTGTGTTTATTTCTGGATTCATTTATGAAATAGCAATCGAAACTAAAAAAATTCAGTTGTCAAGAAAAATTTTAAGCCCTTTGAAATATTGCTATTTCCACATAGTAAGCATGCTCCGATGTGATCGGACGTATTTTTTGTATTTTGTATGAACAATGTAATGTCGGCTTTGTTAATGTCAAAATCAAAAGACGCTATGATATAATAAAATGTGACAAAATGTATTAATGCAACAACAAAAACTCTATTTAATTTTATCCATATTTTGCAGCTTAAAACGTGACTGTATCCAAAACATTGGAGGTATGAATTAAACAACGCCTTCAGTCACAACTTTTTATTAACTACACGATGCATTTCGGACCCTGTGGGTCCATCGTCAGGTGTAATTTGTCTCAATACATGTTTTATTTCTTCTCCTGAATGAGATGAAATGCATATTCCTGTCACGAAAAGGTTTAATGTTAGGTTATGAATTTCGTAACTCGAACGCGGAAAATATGTGCAAAATAGTGGAAAATGAGCAGTGTAAAGTTATCACATAATCCAAGGAAAGCACTTTTAACGCTTTAGTACCGGCAAACATTTTTTTCTCCGTCGTTTTTCCGGTACTAAAGCGTTAAAAGTGCTTTCCTTGGATTATGTGATAACTTTACACTGCTCATTTTCCACTATTTTGCACATTTTTCCGCGTTCGAGTTACGAAATTCATAACCTAACATTAAACCTTTTCGTGACAGGAATATCCATTTCACCTCATTCAGGAGAAGAAATAAAACATGTATTGAGACAAATTACACCTGACGTTGGACCCACACGGTCCAAAATGCGTCGTGTAGTTAATTAAACACGAAAAAGTTGTGACTGAAGGCGTTGTTTAATTCATACCTCTAACAAAAATTGTTCAACAACATCTTCAAATTTATTTGGATCATTTCAACCATGAAGACCTAAAATGTGAGAATTTCAGCTTCAAGAATGAGATCCGTAGACAAGATGAACTGAAGCCAACTTTATGTGAAAAGATAAGTAAACCAGAAAATGTAATGTAATCGTCGCTCCTCTCAAATCTTCATAAAAGAGTAATGTGGATAGTAGCTGCAAGTAGGATGGAAGGGGAAGAGTACAAAGCTAATGTGCGTTTTGGGCTCTCATCCATCTTCAGATAGCATAATGCATTTTTGAGTCTTCAGTCAGTTCATAGTTACGACATCGACAGAAAATTGGATGCTGCAACTGCCTTTCTGCTCTGCTTAAACAGAGAGATCGTAAAGGGCATTCGATAGCCTCTCATCTGCCAACAAAGTCAGCTGAGTTTTAATTTCGAATGACTCCATTTTGTCGCCATATCATCTTTTCCTTAAACGGCTGCTGATGTTCAAAAAGTGGACTATTTTCCAGTTATAGCAATACTTCTTGAAACAAATCTATGTATGTAATTTACAGAACGGACAATACCTTTCAAACAATAAGATGCGATTTGCCCATCGGTGAAAATAGCTGCTCTTACAATCCTCCCAAATGATTTTTTCCCCATCGCCACATGGGAATTTCTAGAATCCCAGTTACACAAGATTGTGTCTGTTCACTCGGCCAGTCACCGTAGAAGTCACTTCGCACTCCAAATAATACCTCTGTAAAACTTCCGGTCAGCTTGGAGAATTCCATACACTTGCCCTGGCCGTCTTCATTTAGACCTTGAAGTAAAACCTTGAAGTAAACTAGGCCTATAAGGTCTCAATCTCAGCTTTTCTTGAATCCTTCTCAGGCTTGTTCTTGCACACCCCTCGGATAGTTTTCTTTGCGATTTAGTCAATGATTGCACAAAACACTGTGCGAGAGCATTGAGATTCTCTTCTGTAGTAACAGACTTCGGCCTACCTGTACGAGGAAGCTACGCTACCGACCCAGTTTCTTCAAATCTGATCTTTAATTTGCGAATACATTCTCGAGATGGAGGTTGGTTGTTTGGAAAATATTTTAGACAGAAATCAAAAACATCACTGTAACTGTGCTCGTATGTCCACCAGGTTTGCAAAACAAATACACTCCTTTCTGAAGTTAACTTTCTGTTTATTGTCTCTCAGATAACAAAAAATAACGTAATCTGAAACTGCTAGAGTCAACTCACTTATGGCTACTAATCACTAGTCAGGTTCACAGCTGACTACCATTACGCTAGGGAAAACCAAGTATAAGGAATGCTAGTGACAGTGTCTTGAAAGGAGGATATAAGATGAACATCAACAAAAGCAAAACGAGGATAATGGAATGTAGTCAAATTAAATCGGGTGATGCTGAGGGGATTAGATTAGGAAATGAGACACTTAAAGAAGTAAAGGAGTTTTGCTATTTAGGGAGTAAAATAACTGATGATGGTCGAAGTAGAGAGGATATAAAATGTAGACTGGCAATGGCAAGGAAATCGTTTCTGAAGAAGAGAAATTTGTTAACATCGAGTATAGATGTAAGTGTCAGGAAGTCGTTTCTGAAAGTATTTGTATGGAGTGTAGCCATGTATGGAAGTGAAACATGGACGATAACCAGTTTGGACAAGAAGAGAATAGAAGCTTTCGAAATGTGGTGCTACAGAAGAATGCTGAAGATAAGGTGGGTAGATCACGTAACTAATGAGGAGGTATTGAATAGGATTGGGGAGAAAAGGAGTTTGTGGCACAACTTGACTAGAAGAAGGGATCGGTTGGTAGGACATGTTTTGAGGCATCAAGGGATCACAAATTTAGCATTGGAGGGCAGCGTGGAGGGTAAAAATCGTAGAGGGAGACCAAGAGATCAATACACTAAGCTGATTCAGAAGGATGTAGGTTGCAGTAGGTACTGGGAGATGAAGAAGCTTGCACAGGATAGAGTAGCATGGAGAGCTGCATCAAACCAGTCTCAGGACTGAAGACCACAACAACAAGAACAGTGACAACTGACTTATATTCCTCCCTATCTATTGTGTAGATAAAAAAAAGTGAAGCACCGAGATGGGAAGGAGGAAACGAAATAAAACTTCACAGTGTTGACAGCTTGACAGGTTGACAGCGTATGTGATATTATTGGGCTGATTACAAAATCGAGTCACATTTACAAAGAACTTGGCAGTATGGACCTGTTATCAGTATGACGTATCGCCTTTCTGGCCCGAATGTATTCACTGATTCGGTTGTGTAGGGAGTCAAAAAGTTGTTGTACCCTCTTTTAAGGCAAGGTGGTACAGAGCTGTTCTAATAGGTTCTTTTTATTCTGGATAGATGCACTGTAACAGAGTTACCGGCAGAGCTAGTTCCAAGCGTGTTCTACTGGAAGCAGATCTGGGGATCTTACTAGCCAAGCGAGTACCGCAACATCACGCACACAGCTCATAAAGACGTGTGCCGTGCTTAGACGAGCGTTGTCCTGTTGAAGAATGACACTAGGATACTGTCGTGTGAGAGGTAACACGTGTGCAGGGCTATCCAGCAAGTAAACGCTGATTTATTTGCCCTATCAGAGTGAGCGCAGAATATGGGTTTGAAACTTCACCCATCTAAAACGCAAGCCATATTAGTCGCACACAACAGACTTACTAACCATCTGTTCAGGTAATCTCTTTCTGCATCTACATGTACATCTACATCCATACTCCGCAAGCCATCTGACGGTGTGTGGCGGAGGGTACTTTGAGTACCTCTATCGGTTCTCCCTTCTATTTCAGAGTCGTATTGTCCGTGGAAAGAAGGATTGTCGGTATGCCTCTGTGTGGGCTCTAATATCTCTGATTTTATCCTCATGGTCTCTTCGCGAGATATACGTAGGAGGGAGTAATATACTGCTTGACTCCTCGGTGAAGGTATGTTCTTGAAACTTCAACAAAAGCCCGCCTTCAGTTCTAAATGGCAAAGAAATATCCTTTTCTTCTGCTGTAAAGAACTTAGGGATAATTCTGGACCATCACTTAGTTTGCTCCGAACACACAACTGCAGTCTTTAAGAAGGTGTCGGCATCACTTCATTCACTGCAGAAATATAAAAGGTATTTCTTTTCGAGCTTAAAAAGATTCTTCAGTCACTAATACTCCCCATACTTCATTATGGTGATGCTGTTCTTTGAGGACTTGCCGTACCAAAGCTCGCACAGGCTGCAACTGGTGATGAATGGTTGAGTACGGTACATTTTTGACGTATCCTGTTTCGACCACATCACTCTCGCCTATAAGCAATTATCATAGATACGTGCCAATAAGCGTAGAGACTATCATACTCTATGTTGGCTCTATCATCTCCTCAATCCTTGTACTCCATCTCATTTCTCTTCAACTCTTACACTACTATCTAAACAGTACAGCAGAAATACTCGATCCCAACAAAGTAAAATTATATAACACTGCCATCTCTCTAAACCATTTTCCGCATAGGGAACTGTACCTGGAACAATCTTCCTCTAAATGTCAGAGAAATTAAACCCCTTTCAAACTTCAAAAGTCATCTAATTGTCCATCTTCTATCAAAATAACCATATGTCCCATATACTAGCATATAGCTCACTCTCGTCAACTCCCTCTCCTTCACAACTTTTCCCTCCACCCCTGTCGGCAGAGTTCTTTGTTTACAATCTGTTTATTTTTTTCGCCTTCTAACAACCACTGTCAATGTCATTTCAGTCTTCACCTCTTTCTTTATCCTTTCCGATTCGTATAACACTTAACACGCCTTCAAATGAATTAAACTAATCTACATAATTCTAAATGCCCTTCGCTCTTTGTGTTATTATTATTATTAGCGTCAATTATTACTATTATTATTATTATTATTATTATTTCAAATAATTTTAGTATTCTTATTATTATGAATGTTTTGCAATATCGTTGCTATGTGTGCTTATGGTCAGATTTTAGCAATACTAGCCTACAGCTCCCTCTCGTCAATTCCCTCCTCCCCTCTGGTGGTGCTAAATAAACAATAAACAAATGTGTCGGTGACATGGCGTTGTGCCCTTAGAGCTCCCTCAGTCACCACCAGCCTTAACTTGAAGTTATACCTGGTGGTTTCCGATACCATGACACCAGATGTAACACCATTGCGCCTCTCCAAACCCCGTAACAACACTAACCATGGACAACACTAAGGCACTTTTTTAGCAGTTCTACCTGTTACAGAGAATTGCAACTATAATCATTTACATACCCGGTAGGGAGTAAGCATTGAGTGGTAGGGTACTGGGCCATAATTTTAAACGAAGAAGGAAAGGAGATTCGGTTTAATGTCCCGTCGACATCGAGGTCGTTAGACCACATGCTCGGATTGTGTCAAGGATGGGGAAGGAAATCGACATGCCTTTTCAAAGGCACCATCTCGGCATTTGTCTGGAGGGCCATACATTTATTAACAAATTTAAAAAAATAAACCACTCTTTTGCCACATCAAAAGATCTGAATTTCCCAGCAACTACCACTAGAATCTACTTTGCTAGTTACTTTTTCTTTTGGAAGCAAGGCAACTAGGGGTAGAATTTACAAAACCTCTAAAGTAACATTTAGCAAAATATTTTAAGAAAATGATCTTAGGAAAAATTTTCTGAAATTCTGATATAAAATCGGTTTATTGCGAGAATTTCAGGAACTGGGTTTATCTGCATAGGACACCGCATGTAGCCTCGCCATTGCGACCTTTTCTTCAGTACTGCTCTAGCGTTTGGTATCCGTACCAGATCGGATTATAGGAAGACATCAAAGAATTTGAGAGGCCGGCGGATAGATTTGTTACTAGTTGATTCGAACGACAGGAAAGTGTTACGGACGTGCTTCGGGAAATCAAGTCTGAATCCATGGAGTGAGAGTGACATTCTTTTAGAGGGACACTATTGAGAAAATTTTGATAACCAGCATTTCATGCTGTCGGCAGAGCGGTTCCACTGCCACTAACATACACTGCGCTTAAGGCCCGTGGAGATACGATTAGAGAAATTAGGGCTCATACGGAGGCATATAGACAGACGTTTATCCCTCGCACTATTTGCGAGTGGAACAGGGAAGGCAATGACTAGAAGTGGTACAAGGTACGCTCCGCCACACTCCGTACGGTGGATTGCGGAGTATCCATGTAGACACAGATGGAAAGGATATTATTAATGGTAACGTTGGAAACAGGAAAAGAAACTTGATACGGGTTCTTTTATTCTCTGTTCCTCTGTAAATGACCTCTCACAAATATATAGCTTGTTCAAAAATGGGTCTAAGCACTATGGGACTTAACTTCTGAGGTCATCAGTCCCCTAGAACTTAGAAGTACTTAAACCTAACTAACCTAAGGACATCACACACATCCATGCCCGACGCAGGATTCGAACTTACGACCGTATCGGTCGCGCGGTTCCAGACTGTAGCGCCTAGAACCGCTCGGCCACCCCGGCCGGCTATGTAGCTTGTTGACAAAGTAGTTGTCTAAAGCTGTATTTCATCTTTGAGCAGCAGTAGGGAAATTAACAAAGAAACAGTCTGAATAACGACATGATTCAGTGAGTTGAAACTTGCATTAAATGCAAATAAATGCAGTTTCTGATTACAGAAATTTTTATTTCACCTCCTCTATCTTGAAAATACTTTCCTTTAGGGTCGCTTTTCACGATGGAGAGCACGAAGAAATCAAAGGGGCAAACCCAGAGGCAAAGGTTTGTGTGAAACCGATATCGCAAACAGCCTCACTGTCAATTTTGACTCACAGACTATTCGCGCAATGGAGCAGCCTGTTCTTTCCAGAACGAATCTTCGTCCGCAGTGGAGGCCAATGAAAGCTGTGCACACTTCGCTCCAGAGTGATGGGTGCGTTCTATAAAGAATTCCCTAGTCTGTAGCTGAGATATTCTTTCTTCCAGAAGTGCAAGTCCCGCAATTTCTGTGAAGTTCGGGAAGTAGGATGAGGTACTGACACTCGTCGAGCCTCGATAAGAGTATTGTCCATGAAAGACAAGATTCCGGGTTCGAGTTCTGGTCCGGCACACACTTTCAATCTTCCGTCAAGTTTAGAATCAGTTCACTGATCGCCACAACGCAGGCCATTCTATCAACGCAGTCCCAGTCATTCGCTTTTGCCTTGAACGCGGTAAATATGGTTAGCTGAACGACGTTGGAGACAAATAAATTCATCTCGAACTAATTACCAGCATCGTTTCCACTTTGGTTCTCTCCTGTTTCACCTTCTTCAGTCGCGCTAATGAGGCTGTTTCTTGAAGGACATAAACATTCAGCTGTCGACCGCATCGTTTTACTTTTCAAAGCACGACTGCAAACGTGATACTTAGGCCATTTTCAAGTGCTTGAAACAGTACTTTAACGTAACATAAAAATATGTGGCCGTTATGCAAGCAACGACCTTAATATCTCGATGTTTCTTAAGGGTTCTGATATAGAGAATGCTTTCTATACTTAGTGAGAATGTACTTAATTATTAGATAATAAATCAGACGCACTGGCATTTTCTGTGATCAGTTAAAAGCCTTTGATTGTGCGAACCACAGCATTCTCTTAAGTAAATTAGAATATTATGGTCTCACCGACAATGCTGTGAAATGGTTTGGATCTGATCTAACAGAAAACAAAAGGGTCGTTGCGAAATACCTGTGCAGTAAGCACTCTTCTTCATCTGGTTGGGAATTAATTTTATATGGTGTTCCTCAAGGTCCCATATTGGGTCCATTGCTTTTTCTTGTAAACATTAATGACCTCTCCTTCGTTACATTACTAGATGCTAAGTTTGTTTTGTTTGCAGATGATACAAACATTGCAATAAGTAGCAAGTCAAGTACAGATTTAGAAATAGCAGCTAATGAAATTTTCACTGACATTAATAAATGGTTTAAAGCTAACTCACTGTCATTAAACTTTGAAAAGACTCACTAAATGCAGTTCAGAACTTGTAAGAGATTTCCTTCCAGCATGTGTATAACATATGAAGACATGCAGATCGAAGAGCTTGACAGTGTTACAATTCTAGGATTACAACTCAATAATAAATTCAGTTGGGAAGGGCATAGCACAGAATTGCGTAAGCGCCTTAACAAGTCTGTACCTGTAGTGAAAATGATGTCAGATGTAGGAAATAGAAATATAAAAAACTTGCATACTCTGCTTACTTCCTTTCTATTATGTAATAGGGGATCATATTCTGGGGCAGCTCATCAAATAGAGAAAAAGTTTTAGCGTCCAAAAGCTTGTAATAAGAATCATTTGTGGTGTAACTTCAAGAACATCATGTACAAACCTGTTCAAGGAACTTTGTATTCTAACACTGCTTCTCAATGAATTTATTCCCTAATGAAATTTGTTGCAAGTAATATATATCTATTTCCAACCAATAGCTCAATAAATAGTATCGATACTATGAATAAGAGCAATCTACATAAAGACCTAACATCACTTATCTTGGTCCAAAAAGGGGTCCAATATTGAGGAACTCACATTCTCAATAAATTGGCAGTAATCATTAAAAACTTGGTTTCAGATAAGGCCAGTTCAAACAGAGTTTGAAAGACTTTTTGATAGGCAACTCCTCCTTCTCTATAGGCGAATATCTTTACAGAGACTGTTAGGCCAGCTTAAGTAAAAATGTCTGTTAGATTTCAGTTTTGAAACACTTGGTCACAACAGTCAAGATTAGATATTTTGTGTATGATAAATTTGTTAATAGTGCTTAACCATGTTTCATTTTGACAGCGTATTAATTCTGTAAATATTAGCTGTTCCAGTTTACTGTATTCTACTCATCTATTTTGACAATCTCCTGACAAACGATCGGGTTAGTGTTATATTCAAAAGTTTTATATTTTTTGTGCTATACTTTCTGCCACGTTCCACACCCATGAGAATCATCTCATTTTTTTGGGTCTATGGAACGAAAATTGAATGTAATCTAATCGCATCTAATCTAATCTGTATAACGACAGGATATTTTTGACGTGCTAAGCCACTGTTTTAAGCACTTGACAGTGGCCCAAGTATGGTACTTGCAATCGTATTTTGAAAAGAAAAGCACTACAGTCGACAGTGGAAGATGGAAAAATTCGTTTTTCTTGTGGACTCTTTCAACTGGATCGTTTTCCACATATTCCATTCCTCGCTGATTCTACGAAGAACCTTCTTACTTCTAATTTTATGGATACACATAACTTCCTTATTTAACACCACATTTCAAACGATTCGGCTCTCTCCTTTCCCCGCTTTCCCACATTCCATTCTCACAATTTTCATAATGAAGTTAACGCCCTCATTTGATACTAGTAGACTTCATTTGATGAGGAATACTCTTTTTGTCTGAGCTAGTTCGCTTGGTTGCTTAGTATGTCACCCTTGCTTCGTCCGCTGTGTGTCAATTTTCTCCCAAGGCAGCAGAATTTCTTCTCCTCATCAACAACGTGGCCCACAATCTTGACGCTAAATTTGTCGCTGATCTTACTTCTGCTGCTTCTTAATACTTCCGTCTTCATTTGATTAACTCTCAATTCACATTGCGCTCAATAAGCTGTTCATTCCATTCAGCAGCTCCTGTAACCCTTCTTTAGTTCCACAGAAGACAGCAATATCATGAGACCCTATTATCATTGATACCGTTCCATCCTGAATTTTAAATCCACTTCTGAACGTTCCTTTTATTTGCTTCATTGTTTCTTAGATATATAGGTTGAACTATGGAGAAGAGATCTGCCTGCCCGCATTACGCTAGTTTTAGTGCGGGCACACCCTGCCCTGTCTTCAAAGCTTATTGCGCGCAGTTTGTTGTTGCACTTTTTCCATTACCGTTCTTTCACAATAGCGTACATCAATTATTCCGAGAATTTTAAATGTCTTTGACTGCTTTATATTGTGGAATGCTTTTTGTAGATCGACAAATCCTATGAGAGTCTTGATTTTTGTAAGCCGTACTTTCATTATCAAACCTAAGACCAGACTGCCTCCCTGATACATTTCATAAAACCAAGATGATCGTCTAACAGTTCTTCAGTATCTTTACTGTCTTTCTGTGTGCTATTCTGGTCAGCGATCTACACGCATGAACTATCCAGCTAATTGTGCTACAGTTGTCGCATTTACTTATACTTGCAATCCTCAGGACTTGATGGACGATATCTTTCCGAAAGTTCGATAGCATGTGTCCAATCTCATATATTCTAGACACCAACCTGAGGGGTTCTCCTGATGATTTGTAATGGTTGTTCACAAAATCTTGACCTTATCCAATTCTTCTGTCTTGTCCGCAACAGTCCGTTGACTGAACCTCTCACCACCTGACAGCTTGCGTTCGAATGTGTCCTTTTCAGTCTGTTAACGAATGGCGTTTTGATGCAGCTCTGCTGATTTCACTTTCCCCATCTGTCTTCCCAGTCTCGCGCAACATTAAAGAGTACGCAGATCTCTTCTATGTGGGCTTCATACAAACAAATCACAGCACAGAAAAATTACACACAGCAGTGGTTTGGTTACCGCAAACTCTACTCTTCCTTCCTAATTTATAGATAGCATTGTATTTCGTTCCTGGTCTGTTTAGACACCAGCTGGGGTGCCCGGATTCGCTCAGGACTTCGTTGGGTAGTGGTAGTAACGAGCTCATGTTGTGAAAGGTTTGTCCTTGCATCGAAAAAAAAAAAAAAAAACGTTGTCGACTTCATCTCTATTAGTGTCGATCGAAGTGACACCGAAAGAAGTCATTTAGAAGCAGGCGTTGTACGTTTTTATATTTCGAAGAAAGTGTTGTGATTTTGGAGTTTGCCGGGTCACGTAATATAAAAACTTCTGTGGAGGTGCTTCTAGTGGAGGTAATCGAATTTTTCCATTCATGCAACAGAATCGTGGTGTTTCTCTTCCGAACATTTTGCGTTGCAAAACTGGCAGATGTTATTCATTCTCCCTTTTACGACGTGTTGGCGTTTGTTATATTCTTTCGTCGGGGTGTAGTGGAATGCTTCATTTATTAGATTGTACTATTTACTTGTCCTCGTTCGCGCTTCTCGTAGGTTATTTTCATGGCTGGCTTGAGTTTACCGTCTTTTATTATAAGATTGCGCCACAATTCTTGATTCTTCAATTCGTTAAAATCGTTGTTCTTCGGTTTCTCTGCTTTTCGTGGCTCTCATCGTCGTTCGTTGAGAACTTAAACCTGCTTTGCGCTCTTAGTCTGTTTCGCTTTTCGTTGTTCTTTTTGTTTCCGCCGTTTTTGCTTCAGAACTGGAAAGATCTCCTACTCTTGTACATTTGGGCATTGTCTAAAATATAAATCAAAACAATTTTTTGCTAACAGATATACTAAGTACGCTTTACACACTTTTCACACTTTATTTTTGATTTATATTCAGTCACAGCATCACCTTTACTACTCACACTTCGCTGTTCGTTTTTATTGACTCCCTGCACTACTTTTTCGGTTCCTCTCTTCGTCATTGATAAGATACTGACGTTCGAACCCACGACGGGTCCAACCCCTACCAATGGGTAGTCCCACGAGGGGCGAATTCCAGAGAGTACCAAAAAGGCTCAGAAAGTCCACGATGTTCCAGAACATTCCACAACATTCTAGAGTGTTCTAGAGTGTTCCAGAATGATCTGGGATTTTCCGGGATGTTCCCGAACATTTTGGAATCTTCCCGAACGTTCCATACTGTTTCCGAGCATTCCAGAACCTCCCGGACCACTGTAAAACATTCCGGAACATTCTTGAATGTTGTGGAATGCTCTCGAATATTCTGGAATGTTCTCGAATACTCTTGAATGTTGCGGAATGTTCTAGAAATTTCTAGAGGGCGAAACCTCCCAGCCCTTATATTTTCAAAAGCACGCACTTCAGATTAAAGTGAGAACCTTGTTGATGGATGGGGGATAGAAGACTATCATACCATATACGTCCCTTGATCGTACCGGGACTTGTTTCTGAGTTTTACACTTACTTTTATAATATATATTGATTTATTTATTCCTGCTCCAGACATCGTATAATAGGAACAATAAAATTAATAAGTAAAATTATAGTTATCAGAATAAAAAGAAACTTTGTTAAACGTAACATAATCAGATCAACACATACTTTTTTCACGTGAAATCCCTTCGAAGTTTATAGAGATTACTGTCAAGGCTAGTTTTAATTAAAACCGCTTTATGACGACTCGGTGGTGAGAGGGTTTTCCGCTGAGATGCTTCGCAAAGTTCCCCATGGTGCAGGCGGTCGTTGTCATGCTACCTTAAAAATGCAGTCTTTGTGGAGGCGCGTTTCGTGTGTCCCTCGATCCTGGTAATCTTGTCTACATCAAAGCGAAGGTCTTAAAAAGGAAAAAAATGGAAAATATTGCGGATAACAAGTTTTTAATCCCAGTTACTGCAACTTGAGATCAGATGTAGCATAGCATTTAACTCCAGCTGAATCTGTACGATCGTTAGTACAACATGTAACTTTAGTATCTACCACATGATGTTCCAGGACATCTGATGATTGCAATGTCCGGAACGCGTAATATTGGGATAATAAAGTCAGCTTGCACCCAGTCATGACTGCTTCCTCAGAGACCGATTCAGCATTTTGCAGACCGCAGATATTCTTCAACAAGGTCGTCCGCAGCTCGTGGTAGTGCGGTAGCGTTCTCGCTTCCCGCGCCCGGGTTCCCCGGTTCGATTCCCGGCGGGGTCAGGGATTTTCTCTGCCTCGTGATGACTGGGTGTTGTGTGATGTCCTTAGGTTAGTTAGGTTTAAGTAGTTCTAAGTTCTAGGGGACTGATGACCATAGATGTTAAGTCCCATAGTGCTCAGAGCCATTTGAACCATTTTTTCAACAAGGTCGCATACCTACTTCGTCATTTCATGTTGCAGCTATTCAACTTAAGGTTGCAATTCTGTCGAGTTTATTCCTCCCAATCAACACTGAACAGTGATCGCAAATACTTATACACCTAGTTAGAGGTGGAACCCACACCCCCACCATTTCCACCGAAATTCATCTCAGCATGTTATAGTCTTAGGTGGAGATTTCAATTTACCAGATATAGACTGGGACACTCAGATGTTTAGGACGGGTGGTAGAGACAGAGCATCGAGTGACATTATACTGAGTGCACTATCCGAAAATTACCTTGAGCAATTAAACAGAGAACCGACTCGTGGAGATAACATCTTGGACCTACTGATAACAAACAGACCCGAACTTTTCGACTCTGTATGTACAGAACAGGGAATCAGTGATCATAAGGCCGTTGCAGCATCCCTGAATATGGAAGTTAATAGGAATATAAAAAAAGGGAGGAAGGTTTATCTGTTTAGCAAGAGTAATAGAAGGCAGATTTCAGACTACCTAACAGATCAAAACGAAAATTTCTGTTCCGACACTGACAGTGTTGAGTGTTTATGGAAAAAGTTCAAGGCAATCGTAAAATGCGTTTTAGACAGGTACGTGCCGAGTAAAACTGTGAGGGACGGGAAAAACCCACCGTGGTACAACAACAAAGTTAGGAAACTACTGCGAAAGCAAAGAGAGCTCCACTCCAAGTTTAAACGCAGCCAAAACCTCTCAGACAAACAGAAGCTAAACGATGTCAAAGTTAGCGTAAGGAGGGCTATGCGTGAAGCGTTCATTGAATTCGAAAGTAAAATTCTATGTACCGACTTGACAGAAAATCCTAGGAAGTTCTGGTCTTACGTTAAATCAGTAAGTGGCTCGAAACAGCATATCCAGACACTACGGGATGATGATGGCATTGAAACAGAGGATGACACGCGTAAAGCTGAAATACTAAACACCTTTTTCCAAAGCTGTTTCACAGAGGAAGACCGCACTGCAGTTCCTTCTCTAAATCCTCGCACAAACGAAAAAATGGCTGACATCGAAATAAGTGTCCAAGGAATAGAAAAGCAACTGGAATCACTCAATAGAGGAAAGTCCACTGGACCTGACGGGATACCAATTCGATTCTACACAGAGTACGCGAAAGAACTTGCCCTCCTTCTAACAGCCGTGTACCGCAAGTCTCTAGAGGAACGGAATGTTCCAAATGATTGGAAAAGAGCACAGGTAGTCCCAGTCTTCAAGAAGGGTCGTCGAGCAGATGCGCAAAACTATAGACCTATATCTCTTACGTCGATCTCTTGTAGAATTTTAGAACATGTTTTTTGCTCGCGTATCATGTCATTTCTGGAAACCCAGAATCTACTATGTAGGAATCAACATGGATTCCGGAAACAGCGATCGTGTGAGACCCAACTCGCCTTATTTGTTCATGAGACCCAGAAAATATTAGATACAGGCTCCCAGGTAGATGCTATTTTTCTTGACTTCCGGAAGGCGTTCGATACAGTTCCGCACTGTCGCCTGATAAACAAAGTAAGAGCCTACGGAATATCAGACCAGCTGTGTGGCTGGATTGAAGAGTTTTTAGCAAACAGAACACAGCATGTTGTTATCAATGGAGAGACGTCTACAGACGTTAAAGTAACCTCTGGCGTGCCACAGGGGAGTGTTATGGGACCATTGCTTTTCACAATATATATAAATGACTTAGTAGATAGTGTCGGAAGTTCCATGTGGCTTTTCGCGGATGATGCTGTAGTATACAGAGAAGTTGCAGCATTAGAAAATTGTAGCGAAATGCAGGAAGATCTGCAGCGGATAGGCACTTGGTGCTGGGAGTGGCAACTGACCCTTAACATAGACAAATGTAATGTATTGCGAATACATAGAAAGAAGGATCCTTTATTGTATGATTATATGATAGCGGAACAAACACTGGTAGCAGTTACTTCTGTAAAATATCTGGGAGTATGCGTGCGGAACGATTTGAAGTGGAATGATCATATAAAATTAATTGTTGGTAAGGCGGGTACCAGGTTGAGATTCATTGGGAGAGTGCTTAGAAAATGTAGTCCATCAACAAAGGAGGTGGCTTACAAAACACTCGTTCGACCTATACTTGAGTATTGCTCATCAGTGTGGGATTCGTACCAGATCGGTCTGACGGAGGAGATAGAGAAGATCCAAAGAAGTGCGGCGCGTTTCGTCACAGGGTTATTTGGTAACCGTGATAGCGTTACGGAGATGTTTAATAAACTCAAGTGGCAGACTCTGCAAGAGAGGTGCTCTGCATCTCGGTGTAGCTTGCTCGCCAGGTTTCGAGAGGGTGCGTTTCTGGATGAGGTATCGAATATATTGCTTCCCCCTACTTATACCTCCCGAGGAGATCACGAATGTAAAATTAGAGAGATTAGAGCGCGCACGGAGGCTTTCAGACAGTCGTTCTTCCCGCGAACCATACGCGACTGGAATAGGAAAGGGAGGTAATGACAGTGGCACGTAAAGTGCCCTCCGCCACACACCGTTGGGTTGCTTGCGGAGTATCAATGTAGATGTAGATGTAGATGTAGCAACGTCGCCTAATGCTGCTGCTGTTGATATATGATATCACAACAGAACAAAGAGACCTACTCATATAACTGCTATTCGTTAACGACAGGCGCGCTAACTTGCGAGGCTGGGAGGTGATCCAAGCCCAGGTCGAACAGCCATTGATGTGATAAACTGACCAGCCCGGTTTTGCGATTTTTAAGTGGCTTTCCACGCTCTCTGGAAAATTACTGGACTGGTTCCCAGCCTCCTCCTCGCAAAATAGACACACGATCGTTTAAAAGGCGGTAACACGCTGAACAAAATTTACACGTTTCGCCGACAGATGGCGGACACCTCACTTCTCCCTTAGAGAGCCTGTATACAGAGACAGTGGCCATAGGTGAAGTTGCCTGTGACTGTTTGATTAGCTTTGGCGCCATTTTTCTGCCAAACGTCTCTCGCGCTTCCTACGTTCGCCGTGTTTTGAGTTGAATTGAAGTTCAGAGGACTTTTGGAAACGATTATCAGGTATTTGAATTATTGAGAGACTTGCTATGCGTTGTGGACGCATGTTCGATTTAGTTGTATATCGTTTTTAGTACGTAATTAGCGTTTGCGATCTTAAATACGAGTTTAAATAATGAAGCGTTTTGTGATGAAGTCGGTAGGCCTAAATGTTTGAAGTAAACACGTTAGTAATTGTACAGTATTGTTTTTGACATCTGTAATTCGTTCTGCAGACGTTCGTAAACGATGCCAGGTTGTGCTGCATTTGGTTGTTCCAATTTTTAAGCTCTTATTTATTTAACAGTTCGTGCATACTGGTAGCATCACAAGCTGTTCTGAAGCCAATATGTGACAGTCCTTGCTGGAAACGGCTGTAATTGTTGTGCCATGCTCATTCGACTTTATAGCGTCAAACTTCATTTCGTTCCGAATCAGAACACTAGGCATTATTTTTGTTTCACTGCTATTGCCTGAC
This sequence comes from Schistocerca americana, assembly GCF_021461395.2. NCBI lineage: Eukaryota > Metazoa > Arthropoda > Insecta > Orthoptera > Acrididae > Schistocerca > Schistocerca americana. Next base: position 484,156,901 of record NC_060126.1, on the reverse strand, counting down.
TGTTTGTTGACGCAGGCAAGTTGTAAGCACGTTTTCCGCAGTTGTCGTGGTTGCTGAAACATTACTCGTAGAAAATAATTGTAGGTACTCTTGAAGACAGTTTTTAATAGTCTTACTTACTGTGGGGTGGAAGGGATACGGTAGTTTTCTTGTTATATTTGGTCGTTATTACAGCAGTCTACATTTAACATTGCCTGATTTTTGTAATCTTTTTCGTTTGTTATCTACGAGAGGTATATATATATATATATATATATATATATATATATATATATATATATATATACCGGGTGATCAAAAAGTCAGATAAATTGGAAAAATGAATAAATCACGGAATAATGTAGATAGAGAGGTAAAAATTGACGCACATGCTTGGAATGACATGGGGTTTTATTAGAACAAAAAAAAAAAAAAAAAAAAAAAGTTGAAAAAATGTCCGACAGTTGGCGCTTCATCTGATCAGAATAGCAATAATTAGCATAACAAAGTAAGACAATGCAAAGATGATGTTCGTTGCAGGAAATGCTCAATATGTCCACCATAATTCCTCAACAATAGCTGTAGTCGAGGAATAATGTTGTGAACAGCACTGTAAAGCGTGTCCGGAGTTATGGTGAGGTATTGGTGTCGGATGTTGTGTTTCAGCATCCCTAGAGATGTCAGTCGATCACGATACACTTGCGACTTCAGGTAACGCCAAAGCCAATAATTGCACGGACTGAGGTCTGGGGACCTGGGAGGCCAAGAATGACGAAAGTGGCGGCTGGGCACCCGATCATCACCAAACGACGCGCGCAAGAGATCTTTCACACGTCTAGCAATATGGTGTGGAGCGCCATCCTGCATAAACATCGTATGTTGCAGCAGGTGTTTATCAGTCAGGCTGGGGATGATGCTATTCTGTAACATATCGGCGTACCTCTCACCCGTCACGGTAGCAGTTACTGGCGTTTTGCTGTCCAGCGCCATCTGTCGGACATTTTGTGAACTTTGTTTTTCTTTGTTTCTAATAAAACGCCATGTCATTCCAAGCATGTGTGCCAATTTTTACCTCTCTATCTACATTATTCCATGGTCTATTAAGTTTTCAAATTTATACTGACTTTTGTATCACCATATATATATATATATATATATATATATATATGGAAATTGAAGTAAGAACACCGTGAATTCATTGTCCCAGGAAGGGGAAACTTTATTGACACATTCCTGGGGTCAGATACATCACATGATCACACTGACAGAACCACAGGCACATAGACACAGGTAACAGAGCATGCACAATGTCGGCACTAGTACAGTGTATATCCACCTTTCGCAGCAATGCAGGCTGCTATTCTCCCATGGAGACGATCGTAGAGATGCTGGATGTAGTCCTGTGGAACGGCTTGCCATGCCATTTCCACCTGGCGCCTCAGTTGGACCGGCGTTCGTGCTGGACGTGCAGACCGCGTGAGACGACGCTTCATCCAGTCCCAAACATGCTCAATGGGGGACAGATCCGGAGATCTTGCTGGCCAGGGTAGTTGACTTACACCTTCTAGAGCACGTTGGGTGGCACGGGATACATGCGGACGTGCACTGTCCTGTTGGAACAGCAAGTTCCCTTGCCGGTCTAGGAATGGTAGAACGATGGGTTCGATGACGGTTTGGATGTACCGTGCACTATTCAGTGTCCCCTCGACGATCACCAGTGGTGTACGGCCAGTGTAGGAGATCGTTCCCCACACCATGAAGCCGGGTGTTGGCCCTGTGTGCCTCGGTCGTATGCAGTCCTGATTGTGGCGCTCACCTGCACGGCGCCAAACACGCATACGACCATCATTGGCACCAAGGCAGAAGCGACTCTCATCGCTGAAGACGACACGTCTCCATTCGTCCCTCCATTCACGCCTGTCGCGAGACCACTGGAGGCGGGCTGTACGATGTTGGGGCGTGAGCGGAAGACGGCCTAACGGTGTGCGGGACCGTAGCCCAGCTTCATGGAGACGGTTGCGAATGGTCCTCGCCGATACCCCAGGAGCAACAGTGTCCCTAATTTGCTGAGAAGTGGCGGTGCGGTCCCCTACGGCACTGCGTAGGATCCTACGGTCTTGGCGTGCATCCGTGCGTCGCTGCGGTCCGGTCCCAGGTCGACGGGCACGTGCACCTTCCGCCGACCACTGGCGACAACATCGATGTACTGTGGAGACCTCACGCCCCACGTGTTGAGCAATTCGGCGGTACGTCCACTCGGCCTCCCGCATGCCCACTATACGCCCTCGCTCAAAGTCCGTCAACTGCACATACGGTTCACGTCCACGCTGTCGCGGCATGCTACCAGTGTTAAAGACTGCGATGGAGCTCCGTATGCCACGGCAAACTGGCTGACACTGACGGCGGCGGTGCACAAATGCTGCGCAGCTAGCGCCATTCGACGGCCAACACCGCGGTTCCTGGTGTGTCCGCTGTGCCGTGCGTGTGATCATTGCTTGTACAGCCCTCTCGCAGTGTCCGGAGCAAGTATGGCGGGTCTGACACACCGGTGTCAATGTGTTCTTTTTCCATTTCCAGGAGTCTATATATATATATATATATATATATATATATATATATATATATATATAGTGTGCAGCATTTGTTTTGTATCGAAGTGCATAACGCTAAAGATTTAACGTACCTGTATTACGTCAGATGAATGAAAGTCCTAAGCAGTTGTCTACTTGTGACATGCAAAATGTGTGAGACATATTAGTTCTTCTTGTCACGTCTTCAAACTTTTTCATGTCACAAGTAAACAACTGCTTACGAATTTCTTTCATATATATATGACTTTCTTTCATCTGACGTAATACAAGTACGTTAAATCTTAAGCGTTATGCACTTCCGATACAAAACAAATGCTATACACTATATTTTTTTATTTATGTTACTTTCATTGCAATAAGTCTAGTAAACGAACTTTAAAGAAGATAAATGCAAGTAACGAATAATTTTTACAGCCACTGTATCAAATTTTCCTGTGCTGTGCGTAGCAGGCTACTATGAGTATATTATAGCAGTAAAGAAAGGCACTCAACGAATTATTTCGCCATATTGTCTTGTGCTTTTGATTCGGTGAGTGTGTACTCCACTATTCCACTACTGGCCATTCAAAAGTCTCGCCCGCATTTTGGCAGAAAAATGGGACGCCGTATCGTACGGTTGGCCACTCTCTCCCTATACAGGCTCTCTATTCTCCCTCAGGCGTAACCGGCGACTGTGTCGGCAGGAAGAGCATCTGGCCACAAATTTGAGTAAAGTAAAATTGACGAAACATGAAAATAGAAATAAGAGACTACAACTAAGTCAGGAACAAAAGAGACGCTCTGGTGTGGTACAAGAACTGTAGGCCCAAGACAAAGGACGTAAGGCAACGAGTAAACGGGCCGCGCCGTGTGCTACCAGACGCAGCTGCGTCTCCTCCGCCACTTCCGGTTTCCGCCGCCACAAAAATCAATTAGAATAATTGCCTCGCTAGGGGGAGGGGAGGGGAGGGGAGAGGAGGGCGACGGCACGCCAGCGCCGGCGCTGGCAGCGCTTTAATGGAGAACCCAATTAAAATTAGGCAGCGAATGCTACGGCCCGGGGGTCGCTGACCGCCTAACGGCTCCCAAACTGCGGCGCCAGCGGTCGCCAAAGACGGACAACCGTCCGCGAACAGGTGGCCTCCAAGTCGTGCGAGTGCGACAGGTATAACCACCGAGGTGCACAGTAAAGCCGTCGGCACACGGACCGTGCTGTCCAGCGTCAACGTTGAGCGTGCCGAGTTCAACGTGCTGCTGAACGCTAAGAAACGATGCGACTTGTGCATACGGTACGTGGGCCCCAGCGTGGGATACACGATCGCAGCGCACTCCAGCGGCAGTTGTGGGATGTTTCTAGTTCGTAAATCACACTGTTTACTAAAGAGGCTCTGAGCACTATGCGACTTTACTTCTGAGGTCATCAGTCGCCTAGAGCTTAGAACTAATTAAACCTAACTAACCTAAGGACATCACACACATCCATGCCCGAGACAGGATTCGAACCTGCGACCGTAGCGGTCGCTCGGCTCCAGACTGTAGCGCCTAGAAACGCACGGCCACTCCGGCCGGCTACTAAAGAGGAACCCGTATAAAATTCCCACGTTAGCTCTATTAAAAGGCACAGTTCTTCCATTGTCCATATGATAATCACGTTGTTGTATAGGTAATATACACAAATAAAAACTTCAATATCCATGTACATGGTTCAAATTTCTCTGAGCACTATGGGACTGAACTTCTCAGGTCATCAGTCCCCTAGAACTTAGAACTACTTAAACATAACTAACCTAAGGGCATCACACACATCCATGCCCGAGGCAGGATTCGAACCTGCGACCGTAGCGGTCGCGCGGTTCCAGACGGTAGCGCCTAGAACCGCTGGGCCACTTCGGCGGACTCCATGCACATGTTTTAAGACGAAAAGGAAAGTACCATGTCCAATCAGTAAGGACACAGGCTTATAGAAGTTCCATTACAAACAGTGCAGTACAAATTTGCGATAGTTCTCCACATAAGATAAACATTGTTTCATCATTTTAGTAAAACCCCAAGGTCATTCTTACTTGATCACTGTTCCTACCCGGTAGCAGAATCTTTGCAACACGTGAATTACGAAGGTATAAAGATATATTGCTCCTTTTTCTTTCACAAATAGCGCAAGCTGTCCTGTACATTAAGCCAATCGAACAAACTCACTCCTCAAAAAAAGGTGAACTTATATTTACATAACATCAAATATCATAGTACATAATAACATATGTTTTTGAGAGGGGTCTGCCTTTAGTAAAACACAATTTCGTTTTTTGCCCCACACGTTTCACTGTAGTTGCAGCATCATCAGTGTTTTTTTTTTATTCTTATGGCTGTTAAACATAGCCGCGCGGGATTAGCCGAGCGGTCTGAGGCGCTGCAGTCGTGGATTGTGCGGCTGGTCCCGGCGGAGATTCGAGTCCTCCCTGGGGCATGGGTGTGTGCGTTTGTCTTTAGGATAATTTAGGTTAAGTACTGTGTAAGCTTAGGGACTGGTGATCTTAGCAGTTAAGTCCCATATGATTTCACACACATTTGAACATTTTGTTAAGCAAAAGGAATGTTCTTTACAAATATTACAGGTTTTTGAGGAGCACATAAAAATGGGTGTTCATACCACACCATGTGGTAACAAGGTACGAATACACAATTTTATGTCTCCTCAAAAACCTGTAATTACGATTTAGAAACTAATATTTGTATGTATTTAAACAGTAAAGAACATTCCTTATGTTTAACAGCCATAACAATAAAAAAAACCACTGATGCTGCTGCAATTGCAGTGAAACATGTCTGGGACGAAAAACAAAACTGTGTTTTGCCAAAGCTGGACCTCACTCAAAAACATATGGTGAGTGACAGCCAATTGTAGCATGCTGCCACTTGCTAAAAGCTTCAATCGTAGCTATGTTACTAACAAAAATTTAACTATAACAAACTGTACCAAGAACAATGCATTTTTGATGGATCCTCAATGTCTCGTTACAATAATTCTTCTGCCACGAATATGATTCTTCTCATTATTTTATTGCAAGAGTCACGCAGTTAACAAGGGGTTTTCGAGTGATTCTCAATTTTCTGGTGCCAGCTTGAAATGAATGCCAATATGGCGCCTCACAACTCTGAGCTGAAGGGAGATGGCGTGCATGTGACGTAGGCGGCGTTGTGCTATCTCATTGGTCAACGCTCAGACGCACGCTCAGAATATCTGACATGCCAGATATTGCTCTGCACGTTCAGAAAGACTCCCGAGCGTGCTGTTCCACGCTATGACGTCAGAAACTCGGCACGCTCAACGCTCGGGTGCACGGTCCATGTGCCGACGGCTTTAAGCCGTCAGCACACGGACCTTACTGCCGAACGTTAAGGTTGAGCGTGCCAAGTTCAACGTGCTGCTGAACGCTCAGGAACGGTGCGACTTGTGCATACGGTACGTGGGCCCCAACGTGGTATACGGTATCGCGACGCACTCTAGCGGCAGTTGTGGGATATTACCAGTTCGTAAATCACACTGTCTACTTAACGGGCGCGCGTAAAATTCCCACGTTAGCTCTATTAAAACGCACATTTCCTGAATCGTCCACGAAAAGGAAAGTACCACGTCCAATAAATAAGGAGACAGGCTTATAAAAGTTCCATTACAAACAGTGCGGTACTAATTTGGTTCTTGGTTATTTCATCATTCCCACATTTTAGTAAAACCCCAAGGTCAGTCTTACATGAGGACTGTTCCTACCGCACCGTGCTCTCGGCTGTGGTCTGTCACATTTGCCAACTTTTTAGTGCAGTGTTCCAGTGACTGTTCAGTGCTGTTCGTCTTTCTCGTGTTGCGAAGAGAAACCATGCTGTCGCTGGATGTGAATTTTATGTCTTTTGCGAACAGCAACCAGACTGTCGCCGTGTTTTTTAATTGTCTGTTTATTGTTTTACCTGTCTGCTTTGTATGTATTCTCTTAGCGTCATCATCCCTCTGTTCTTTGTTTTAAGTTCCACGATTTATTTTCGCCATGTTACTCTTTAAGTCTCCGATTTTATCGCCTGTTTTTATTATTTATTCTCTTCATCTTTCTCACAAAGTCTGTAGGCTGAAGAGCGCCATACTAAGCTGCTGCCAGCAAGGGGTTTTCGAGTGATTCTCAATTTTCTGGTGCCAGCTTGAAATGAATGCCAATATGGCGCCTCACAATTCTGTACTGAAGGGAGACGCCGTGCTTGTGACGTAGGCGGCGTTGTGCCATCTCATTGGTCAACGCTCCGACGCACGCTCAGAATATCTGACATGCTAGATCTTGCTCGGCACGTTCGGAAAGACTCCCGAACGTGCTTTTCCACGTTATGACGTCAGAAACTCGGCACGCTCAACGCTCAACGTTCGGATGCACGGTCTGTGTGCCGACGGTTTAAGCTACGGTAAGGTTCCCAGCTGCCTTAGGAAGAAGGCAAAGAAAGGAGAGTCGGTATCGTATGTGCCGTCGACGGATGGCTAGGTCCCTATCGTTGCTATAGTCTCCATTCCGTAGACTGGTCTGATGCAGCTAGCCCCCCTGTCTTGTCCTCTGCAAATCTCTCCAGCTCTGAATAATTTACTGCAACGTACATCCATTTTAGCCTCATTATTGTAATCAAGCCTCGGTCTTTGTCTACAATTTTTACCCTCCCACTCCTGACTTCCCTCAGAATCCCTGATGTCTCAGGATGTGTCCTATCAACCTATGATCCATACCTAAACACAGACATTGCAACAATGAATGATGTATTCATACCTCGACGGGTAATATGACGGCATTATACCGGGTGATTCACAAAGAAAGAAGAGATTTCGTTTAGTACAGACGAACTATGTAAGACAGAAACACTATGCACGTGTCACTGGGTAGAGGAAGGTTCAAAGATTTCACAAAGCTGCACAGTTGTTTGTAGCAATGTCGCCACTACACCACAAGAGAAATCAGTTTGAAGCCAATCTACATCTACATCTACATGGATACGCTGCGAATCACACTTAAACGCCTGCCAGAAGGTTGATTGAACCACATTCACAATAATTCTCGATTATTTCAATCTCGAACAGCAAGCGGGAAAGACGAACACGTATATCTTTTTATTATCATGACTATTATCATGATTTTATTATCATGATTCTCCCCCCATGAATCAAAGACCTTGCCGTTAGTGGGGAGGCTTGCGTGTCTCAGCGATACAGATAGCCGTACCGTAGGTGCAACCACAACAAAGGGGCATCTGTTGAGAGGCCAGACAAACGTGTGGTTCCTGAAGAGGGGCAGCAGCCTTTTCAGTAGTTGCAGGGGCAACAGTCTGGATGATTGACTGATGTGGCCTTGTAACATTAAGCAAAACGGCCTTGCTGTGCTGGTACTGCGAACGGCTGAAAGCAAGGAGAAACTACAGCCGTAATTTTCCCGAGGACACGCAGCTTGGTAAATGATGATGGCGTCCAAAAATGGTTCAAATGGCTCTGAGCACTGTGTGACTTAACTTCTGAGGTCATCAGTCGCCTAGAACTTAGAACTAATTAAACCTAACTAACCTAAGCACATCGCACACATCCATGCCCGAGCCAGGATTCGAACCTGCGACTGTAGCGGTCGCTCGGCTCCAGACTGTAGCGCCTAGAACCGCACGGCCACTTCGGCTGGCGACGATGGCGTCCTCTTGGGTAAAATATTCCGGAGGTAAAATAGTACCCCATTCAGATCTCCAGGTGGGAACAACTCAGGAGGACGTCGTTATCAGGAGAAAGAAAACTGGCGTTCTACGGGTCGGAGCATGGAATGTCAGATCCCTAAATCGGGCAGGTAGGTTAGAAAATTTAAAAAGGGAAATGCATAGGTTAAAGTTAGATATAGTGGGAATTAGCGAGGTTCGATGACAGGAGGAACACGACTTCTGGTCAGGTGAATACAGGGTTATAAATACAAAATCAAATAGGGGTACTGCAGGAGTAGGTTTAATAATGAATAGGAAAATAGGAATGTGGGTAAGCTACTACAAACAGAGTAGTGAACGCCTTATTGTGGCCAAGATAGACACGAAGCCCACGAATACTACAGCAGCAGAAGTTTATATGCCAACTAGCTCTGCATATGACGAAGAAATTGAAGAAATGTATGATGAGATAAAAGAAATTATTCAGATAGTGAAGGGAAACGAGAATTTAATAGTCATGGTGTAACCTCCCCCTCACTTATCGACCTTAATAACAGTGGAAAATTAAACCGTGTGTACCTAATGGGAATTTGGGAAAAGCAATCGTCACCGAAGGTAATTTGTCGGTAAAGAGGGAGGAAAGAATTACATCTAAATGAAAGGAAAAATGCAAATGAAACTGGTGGAAATTAATTTTGAAAAGGGGTAAAGTTAATAAAGAAAGTAAATGTGCGGCCGTTACGTTAACATTTAACTAGCGGTAATTAGATATTTGAGATTTGGGGGAAATTACGGTCGCCAGTCCTAAGGACAATAACTATGGTAACTGAAAGAGAAAGGTTATTACACATATAATTAGCACTAGAAGCGTGGCAACTGAAGGTTGACACGTGTAGTGTGAAAACTGAAAGTTTGTCAGAAGTAATAAATTTCGCTACACTCTGACTTAATTTAGCAAAAGAATTAATAAAACTGGAAAATCGACAGTTAATTTAGTGACTGAAGTTAATAGTGAGCTTTCTTTCTGAAGCACATCGAAATTCAGTAAAATACGGGTAGTCTTGGGCTACCTCAACAATCATTTCAAAAGCTACTTGAATCTACGCAATTTAGAAATAAGAGATTTAACTTCGAACCTGAATTAAATGATTCTGAACAATTAACAATAGTAAAATGTAGTACGTACTAAGCTGAGCTGCAGTCACAGGTAAGCTAAAATATGCTAACAAAACTCGCACTCTTAATTTGTGCTTGTGCAATCTAAATATTGTAGCCAGCTATGAATACCTTAACTGAACTTTGAAATTAAAGCAGTGAAATCGAATGATGCTGGCGTTTGAATTTCAACGACACTCGGGCTCATTTCGGAAAAGGAAGGGACCCTGCTTGGTAATGCAATTGGGACAATGAGCAACAAAGGTTCATGCTAAGTTGCTGTAATTTTGTGATGCAACAATTTTAAAAGTTTGAAAAGCTGAGGTCTGCCATACAGTTCTAAAACTTTACGTGCTTCCAGTCTTCCTTGTTGGCTGATTGAAGTTTGAAGCCGTCGATCGAGGAGGTGGCGACAGTCACTCATTACCGGCCGTCGCTGTTGCAGAAGCTGGATGTTGGCGCGCCTTCTTCTCGACACGGTCACCAGACGAAACGGGCTCTTGATGTGCGCCAGCTAATGCTTCCCGTCCGCGACACCATGTCAGAAACTATCATCGCAAGTCGAGCGCAATTACATGCTGCCAAACCCCGAAAGCGCGGCAACTCGCGGGAGCTTCACACAACACACCTGCTCCACTGCACCACCCCAGCCAGACTCCCTCTGCTCTGCCCGCGCTCCACGCGGCAGAGTTAACACTCCCAAAGATCCTAAACACTTCGGTTCTCCACACGACCTATCGATGTATTCGTTCGATAGCTTGGTTTTCCTAGGCCAGACCCAGCGTAAAAATACAAATAATATTTACAAAACAAACCAATTATACATCGACATAAATGCATAAATATATACAAATAGTGAAACAATTACAATATACAAAGACACAGAAACGTTATATCTTCAGGTAACAAAATAAGGAAAAAAATTTGCATTGCAATAGATGGAAATAGGAGGATATGCATTTCTGGCGTTACACGTGCCCCACATTGTCTGATGATGTTCGTGTAACCTAAACAGACTCAGAAAATGTCCCAAAAAAGAAACAGCGGAAATGCATATGCTCAAAACATCAAGTAAATTTAGCATTCGTTTAATTAACCATAAATCAATTTTTAGACCATAATAATTGAGTGGAGACACTCCTAATCACCGAGCGAGGTGGCGCAGTGGTTAGCACACTGGACTCGCATTCGGGAGGACGACGGTTCAATCCCGTCTCCGGCCATCCTGATTTAGGTTTTCCGTGATTTCCCTAAATCGTTTCGGGCAAATGCCGGGATGGTTCCTTTGAAAGGGCACGGCCGATTTCCTTCCCTAACCCGAGCTTGCGCTCCGTCTCTAATGACCTCGTTGTCGACGGGACGTTAAACACTAACCACCACCACCACACTCCTAATCTTAAATCACTTTGTCACCTTACACAACTCCGCCCCCGGTAGCTGAGTGGTCAGCGCGACAGACTGTTAATCCTAAGGGCCCGGGTTCGATTCCCGGCTGGGTCGGAGATTTTCTCCACTCAGGGACTGGGTGTTGTGTTGTCCTAATCATCATCATTTCATCCCCATCGACGCGCAAGTCGCCGAAGTGGCGTCAAATCGAAAGACTTGCACCAGGCGAGCGGTCTGCCCGATGGGAGGCCCTCGTCACACGCCGTTATTATTATCTTACACAAAAGAAAACAGGTTGACAACATATTAAAATTCATAGAAAACATAGAAAATTGTTTAGCTATTCTAAAATCATCAAAATTCCTAACAGTATCAAGAAATGGAATTCTATTTACAAAATTAACCGGAGTATATGGTCATAAAAACAGGCATATTAAAATACGCAAATTAACAATTAATTACATAGAATACACATTTATTATAACCTTTTCATAATTAATATTCTCGTCATGAGAGGTCCACTTAACGCTAAACGAGAAAATAATATACCGCAGATCGACAAAAAACATAGATATTGACGACAGAATTCTTTCACATAGGCTGTCCGGGAAGAAAAACAACTCCGCCTTCCGTACCCGCAAGTACAAAGAATGCCGACAGCGGCACAAGAGCCGACAGCGGCTCCGCCTCGCCAGTATTGTTGCGCCCGCCTGTGCGGCACGCTTGATCTCACTCGCCCTTGGAACGGCATCTCCAGAACGTCCGTTTCACTGAATTCTTTCGCAAAAACTCACTCCCGAGTAATCTGAAGGAGTCCATTAATACTATCACAGTGGATAACTCAACACTGTCCATCATCACACGCATGTACTAGCCTGAAACTCAAAACAGCGTCTAAGTACATCGGCAATGACTAGTAAACCACATATTTATGAAATCTTACAGCTAGTAACAAAATTATATTTACATTCCTTAATCTACTGTGACTCCGCTGAAAACTTAAACTAGCAGCTTGGATTTTTCAATTGATTAATTACTCTTAAATCATTTAGTCAAAATTAATTACTTATTAATTACAACTTCTTTAATGTCCTCTTTGTCAGGCAAAAGCATGGCAATCTAGCAAATCGTTAAATCTTACACTCTATATTTACAGACTTTAAAAATTACCCATTCTGTGGTTTTAATCGATTGGTACAATTTTAAGTCTACAATGTTCCGTTTACCTAATAGTTTTCCAGAGCTTGGATACTCTAAGCAATAAGCATTTGTGTGAGGTATACCGATGACTTTATATGGTCCATTATAAACAAACTTAAATTTAGAGATTTCATTGTCTATCTCGCTCGATTTCTCATGAGCTTTTACAAGTACTAAGTCTCCGACTGCAAACTTAGCAAAACGCGCTTTAGCGTCATGACGACGTATGCGAGCATCGGCTTTTAGCTTCATTACTTCTCGCAAACGATCTTTTTTCACGCCAATACTAATATCAATCCGTGGAGGGAATTTGATTATCTCTTCCAATTCACTTTCTACACTTTTGTCAATGCCGAGATTCCTCACGCTACGGCGGTTCAAATTCATTCCTTTGTCAATGTCATCCGGCCAGTTAACAATGTGTATAGGCTGGTATTGCCTATGCACACCGTCTCCTGCCTCGTCAAAACTAACTACTATTGCTTTATCTTGTGGCGTACATGTCAAAGTTTTGCTTTCGCAATTAATCACTGCACGGTACTTTAATAGCCAATCTAACCCGATAATTACTTCCGTAGTTAAGTCTGGCACGACGACAAACTCTTGTTCAAATCGTGCCCCACATATCTCGAAGTTGATAAAAATCTGTTTTGTGACCGGTTTACTGGCCTTCCCAGTAGCACCGATAATTTTCACTCCTGTTACTGGCATAACTACGATGCTAGGTCTGTCTTTCAGTAATTCAAATATTTTCCCAGATACAGCACTCAATTCTGCACCGGTGTCAATCAACACGTTTAGTTGTAGGCCGTGCATATTAACAGACACTACTATCTGTCTACACTTGTCCTCGACTGTTTCTCTATTTTCCCACAGTAAATCCTCGTCTATATCCAGGTCATTCCAGAAAAAACCATCCGGCTTTGATCCTAAATCCGGCTTATCTGGCGGCCTTTTCAGCCTCTGTTCACATACAGTTTTAATTTCAACACGTTTGTCCTGAGGCTTAGTCTGTAGCTTCGCCTCCAATACCGAAACCTTTTCCTGTAACTCGTCAACTAGTGAGTGTTGCTTTGCTATCAGTTCATTATTTGTCACGTTCGTTGATTCCTCTTTGGTCAGATTGATCTCATCTGCCAATCTACGTGGAGGAATGTGCCCAGTAGTATCTGAAATTACTTCCTCAGGATCTGCGCGACCCACACTGCTACCGTCTGACCGCATGTCAGCTGTAACCTCATACACGCTGTAATCTACGTGCTTTTCTACCAGTCGTGTCCGGCTATCACTAAAATTCTCGTAATCTTTCTCCTCAATACTTTCGCAATGTTTAAACTGGAGTTTTGCGTCGGATGGGTCGGCTACTTCTACCACTATAACTTTCGGTAATGTCTGCCGGTTAGGGCCAGAACTTTCCGTTACTACTTCAACATCCAACTCCTGCGGGACGAAACACGACGGATCTTGCTCGTGCTCCCCATTAACATCAACTATTTCTAGTAAAGTCTGCCGGTTAGGGCTAGAACTTTCTATCACTTCACAAATGTTATCTTCCTGTGGGACGAGACGCGGCAAATCCTGCCCGCACTCCCCATAAACACTTCTCCCGTACAGGTCCCTATAATCTCTTAGTTCGTCGTATAAGCGACCGAACTGCCTTAACCAGACCTCATCCCTCTCTGCATCCCCTCGCTCAATGACGGACGTGTTATCTGACATCTGATCTTCTCTCAACAATTGCGAATCATTCTTAAACTCAATCTCCATTTCCACTGTGGGTGTTACAGCTGCCACTTTATAATCGATTTCCGGAGCACTACTTAAATTGTTCTCACTGACAGTGAACGTATTTTCTACTGCCGTGTCTACAGCTGATCTAGGCGCAATCCTTTCTCCTAACACTGGCACACTCTCCCACCGTTGAATATTCCATACGGAATTTTCGTAACGACGACACCTGGGTTTTCTCCTGTTATTGGGCCTCCAAAATTTCTCCACGCCCGGTCGGCCCCTCACCGGCGCGGATAATGGTTTCCCTGTCTCGTCCCAGAAGATACGCTCCCCAGATACTGCTGAGGCGGCTGATCACACCGTCTGGCGTTATTACTATTCTGTGAAGCCTGTATCACGTTAGTATGATACTGGTTTCCGTTATTCCTGTTATTATTTGCATTGTACCGATTGTTATTACGGTCCGAACCATTATTGTTATTGCTGCCATGGTTGCGGTATGCATTATTCCCATGGTTATCGTTGTTGTGGTTGTTGTGGTACCCGTTGTTGTTACCACGGCCTCTACCACTGTCGCGATTATTGCGCCAATTGTCCTCGTCCTCCACTCTTTCCAGGAAATCATTGATTGTCCTGTAATTGCTTCCTACGTATCGTTTTGTATCATCTGGTAGCTTCTTGTAGAGTTCCCAGACTATTTCGGATTCCGTGCGGCAATCACGCAAATATTCCAACTTGCGGATCCAGCCCTCACAAAACTCCTTCATCGAACCGCGCGAATTCGCATCGAAAGGCCTCGATACGACAAATTCGCGCCAGACACTTTGCTGTTTTTGCTCTGACCAGTATTCAGCCAGAATCAAATTTTTAAACTCGTCAAAAGTCAGGTTCGTAATGTTGAGGTTTAAGCCCCAACGCTTGGCATCACCAGCCAGCACATCAATAACCGCATTAATTTTTCTCTCATTAGTCCATGATCTGGGTAAAACTCTTTCACAATTTTTAATGAAATCCGTCGCGTGTATACCGCCTTTTTTCAAGGGATCGAACCGTTCCTCTTTCGTCAACAATTCCGAACTATGTGCACAGATTGGCACATAGCTCTGTTTTTCGTCAAGTTTCTTTTCTAATTCCGAAACTCTCGTAATTACTTGGCAAGTGGTTGTCGCAAGCGTTTCTACTTCCCTTTTTTTTTCTTCGCAGGTATTAGCCTGCTTCGTCACTTTAGCATCAACCTCAGACACTAAAGCCTTTAAAGTTTCCACCTTCTGTTGATCCTCTTTTTTTCACTAATTGAATTTGTTCCGTCACCTTATTCTCGATGATCGGAGCAACTGCTTCTCCTACACTTTTCTCGATTCTGTTAATTTCGGAATTAAAACGAGTATTTATGCTCGCAATTTCCGCCTGAACGCTTACCATTTCCTGTTTAAGATTAGCGATTTCGGTATTAATCACAACAATATCTTCTTTCATTTTATCAACTTTTGTGTTAACAACTCCAACATTGTTGTTAACAACATTAATAGCTTTGTTCTGATTGTCCAGCATTCAGTAAATCAGTTAAATTCCCGGAAACTACCGGTTTTACTTCCGTAGCGGCTTCCTATTTAATTGTCCCCCCGTATTCGTCATCAAGGGATTCAAATTTGATTTTCACTTCGGATTCCGAAACATGATCTAAAGTTTGGAATTCCATTTCTGCTCTTTGTTGCGTTTCGGCGGTCGCGTCTTTCATGCTAGCCGCCTGCCCCTGAACAATGGGTACCGCGGTGCGCGTTTCCCACTTTTCGACCGATTGTTCCGTATCCAAGTCTACCAAATTTTGGTAATTATTGCCTTCACTCATTTTAATAATTTTCAATATAAATGCCAAATCTCAAATCTAATTACGATTCCTCCCACTACTTAATCTCGTTGACGTAACTACCTGTTCGTAACCAATACTTCGTTAGGACATTTGCACCATACAAAATTCGTGTCCAGAACAACCTCAAATCTGAAGATTGTCCTGTCACCAGGTCGCCACGTGTAACCTCCCCCTCACTTATCGACCTTAATGACAGTGAAAAATTAAACCGCGTGTACCTAATGGGAATTTGGGAAAAGCAATCGTCACCGAAGTTAATTTGTCGGTAAAGAGGGAGGAAAGGGTTACATCTAAATGAAAGGAAAAATGCAAATGAAACTGGTGGAAATTAATTTTGAAAAGGGGTAAAGTTAATAAAGAAAGTAAATGTGCGGCCGTTACGTTAACATTTAACTAGCGGTAATTAGATATTTGAGATTTGGGGGAAATTACGGTCGCCAGTCCTAAGGACAATTACTATAGTAACTGAAAAAGAAAGGTTATTACACGTATAATTAGCACTAGAAGCGTGGCAACTGAAGGTTGACACGTGTAGTGTGAAAACTGAAAGTTTGTCAGAAGTAATAAATTTCGCTACACTCTGACTTAATTTAGCAAAAGAATTAATAAAACCGGAAAATCGACAGTTAATTTAGTGACTGAAGTTAATAGTGAGCTTTCTTTCTGAAGCACATCGAAATTCAGTAAAATACGGGTAGTCTTGGGCTACCTCAACAATCATTTCAAAAGCTACTTGAATCTACGCAATTTAGAAACAAGAGATTTAACTTCGAACTTGAATTAAATGATTCGGAACAATTAACAATAGTAAAATTTAGTACGTACTAAGCTGAGCTGCAGTCGCAGGTAAGCTAAAATATGCTAACAAAACTCGCACTCTTAATTTGTGCTTGTGCAATCTAAATATTGTAGCCAGCTATGAATACCTCAACTGAACTTTGAAATTAAAGCAGTGAAATCGAATGATGCTGGCGTTTGAATTCAACGACACTCGGGCTCATTTCGGAAAAGGAAGAGACCCTGCTTGGCAGTGCAATTGGGACAATGAGCAACAAAGGTTCATGCTAAGTTGCTGTAATTTTGTGATGCAACAATTTTAAAAGTTTGAAAAGCTGAGGTCTGCCATACAGTTCTAAAACTTTACGTGCTTCCAGTCTTCCTTGTTGGCTGATTGAAGGTTTGAAGCAGTCAATCGAGGAGGTGGCGACAGTCACTCATTGTCGGCCGTCGCGGTTGCAGAAGCTGGATGTTGGCGCGCCTTCTTCTCGACACGGTCACCAGACGAAACGGGCTCTCGATGTGCGCCAGCTAAAGCTTCCCGTCCGCGACACCATGTCAGAAACTATCATCGCAAGTCGAGCGCAATTACATGCTGCCCAACCCCGACAGCGAGGCAACTCGTGGGAGCTTCACACAACACACCTGCTCCACTGCACCACCCCAGCCAGACTCCCTCTGCTCTGCCCGCGCTCCACGCGGCAGAGTTAACACTCCCAAAGTCGCTAAACGCTTTGGTTCTCCACACGACCTATCGATGTATTCGTTCGATAGCATAGTTTTCCCTAGGCCAGACCCAGCGTAAAAATACAAATAATATTTACAAAACAAACCAATTATACATCGACATAAATGCATAAATATATACAAATAGTAAAACAATTACAATATACAAAGACACAGAAATGTTATATCTTCAGGTAACAAAATAAGGAAAAAATTTGCAGTGAAATAGATGGAAATAGGAGGATTTGGATTTCCGGCGTTACAATGGGTGACTGGAACTCGATAGTAGGAAAAGGAAGAGCAGGAAACGTAGTAGGTGCGTATGGAATGGGGGTAAGGAATGAAAGAGGAAGCCGCCTGGTAGAAGTTTGCATGGAGCATAGCTTAATCATAGCTAACACTTGGTTCAAGAATCATAAAAGAAGGTTGTATACATAGAAGAAACCGGGAGATACTGACAGGTTTCAGATAGATTATATAATGGTAAGACAGAAATTTAGGAACCACGTTTTTAATTGTAAGACATTTCCAGGGGCGGATGTTGACTCTGACCACAATCTATTTGTTATGAACTGTAAATTAAAACTGAAGAAACTGCAAAATGGTGGGAATTTAAGGAGATGGGACATGGATAAACTGACTAAACTAGAGGTTGTACAGAGTTTCAGGGAGAGGATAAGGGAACAATTGACAAGAATGGGGGAAAGAAATACAGTAGAAGAAGAATGGGTAGCTTTGAGGGATGAAGTAGTGAAGGCAGCAGAGGATCAAGTAGGTAAAAAGACGAGGGCTAGTAGAAATCCTTGGGTAACAGAAGAAATATTGAATTTAATTGATGAAAGGAGAAAATATAAATATGCAGTAAATGAAGCAGGCAAAAAGGAATACAAACATCTCAAAAATGAGATCGACAGGAAGTGCAAAATGGCTAAGCAGGGGTGGCTAGAGGACAAATGTAAGGATGTAGAGGCTTATCTCACTAGGGGTAAGATAGGTACTGCCCAAAGGATAATTAAAGACACCTTTGGATAAAAGAGAACCACTTGCATGAATATCAAGAGCTCAGATGGAAACCCAGTTCTAAGCAAAGAAGGGAAAGCAGAAAGGTGGAAGGAGTATATAGAGGGTCTATACAAGGGCGATGTACTTGAGGACAATATTATGTTAATCGAAGAGGATATAGATAAAGATGAAATGGGAGATATCATACTGCATGAAGAGTTTGACAGAGCACTGAAAGACCTGACTAGAAACAAGGTCACGGGAGTAGACAACATTCCGTTAGAACTACTGACAGCCTTGGGAGAGGCAGTCCTGACAAAACTCTATCATCTGGTGAGCAAAATGTATGAGACAGGCGAAATACCCTCAGACTTCAAGAAGAATATAATAATTCCAATCCCAAAGAAAGCAAGTGTTGACAGATGTGAAAATTACCGACTATCAGTTTAATAAGTCACGGCTGCAAAATACTAACGCAAATTCTGTACAGACGTATGGAAAAACTGGTGGAAGCCGACCTCGGGGAAGATCAGTTTGGATTACGTAGAAATGTTGGAACACGTGAGGCAATACTGATCCTATGGCTTATCTTAGAAGCTTGAAAGGTCTCTGTTGGATTCCTTTCATGTTTAATTTCTTAAATCTGTTGTCATTTATGGAGTAAATTCCTCTCCTAAATTTACTGTGGCGTTTCTGACTATCTGGGAGGAGACTGAGTAGTGGAACGTGTTACTTTTACACGTAAACAAGAACGATCTGTCACACTACTACACTGTAAAACGCAGTTTATATGTAATTCATGTCACACAGTCTCATACGGAACCTACATCCGCTTTCTGTTATATACTGTATATGATAAGATACTGTCATCCCCCTTCCCTTCTGTGTGAGAGTATGAATGAGCAAATGTATTTGTAGTTGCATGCTTGAGGGTAGCAGACAAGCCTGTCTGCTAGAGAACAGTAGGACCAACGTCGGAACAGGTAGCTACGCTTCCTAAAAGCAAAGAGGTTTCTATCCTTAGTATGGTTCTGTCCGTCCGTTGTCATGTTGGTATAGGAAGCTGCCCCTCTGGCCACTTCCGTTGGTCTTTGTGAGCCACCCTGCAGGAAGCACGCTGGGCAGTAGGGAGTGGCAGTCTGGCGGTGGCGAGCGTCTGAAGTGGTAAGATCTCCGGCTAAGCGCGTGTCTGCTAAGTCCATAGGACAATGGATTTGTTAAGCTCAGCCTAACTGAAAATTTAATCATCTTTATTTCGGGTTTAGCTCTAAAATATCTAAGGTTATCTTAAATTGCAGCGTAGTGTAATTCTCGTGTGAAGTTCATATTATTTTCCGGTTGTTGCTTTGTTACTACTTTGTGAGTAAAGTGGAACCACGTGTTGATCAGTAACTCTAACTAAGATCAATCTTTAATGCGAATGCTTGTGTGATTATAACGTCTCGTCTTGACAATATTTTCAATATAGCAACTTTTCTTTATGTTCAACCCACGTGGGGTGTACTTTGCGAGACCAGTACCACGTGCTTATAAAACTGTTTGACCCGTCAGGTTAACAGTAAGACGTTAATAACCAGTTCGAGGGTTTTCTTTTGTAATTTGCTTTTCGATCTAATTTATTTTAATTATCAGAATTATTGTGGAGTTATACGCTTTGTGTAAACCAAGTTGACCACGTGGTGTAATCATCAAAGTAGCCTTCAGCTATTCTTTTTGGGAAGATTTCACAAAGAGTTAATATGAATTTAGTATACCAGTGTGTGGTAATTACATGACGGACAGGATTGTGTTACGAACGTAATTTCTTTGGGTGAAAACTGAATCTGTTGGTTGTGGTTAATTTCTTCTCGCTTATGTTTCAACGTTCTTTGGGTGTTGTTTTGTGAATGCAGTGTTGTAGGCAGTCTCCCAATCTTGGCTCCATATTTGATGTGTTCCGTAAGATTAAAATCTCACATTTTTACAATCCTTAAACAAGGCACCAGCTCAGTTATAACTCACGTATAATATGCTGAAATTTCAATGAACAATCGTAAAATAAATTTCCAAATATAAACTGATTTCTTTCTTTTTATTTAAATTCTCCTTTTTATATATAGATATATTACCGGTTGTTGTATGACTGTAAAAGATTATAATCAATGTTAGTCTGATTGGTAATGTGGTAAACCTAGACTAGTGACCTGGTGAAACAGTTGCGCAGTAATGCACGGTTAACTTCTCCCCAGACAGCTCACAGCTTTTAACCCGCTTTTATTCTACTATTAGCACCCGATTTCAGCATAGCAAATTCATGTAGCAATATTACAAGCTAGATTAAGAAAAGGCAAACGTACGTTTCTAGCATTTGTAGACTTAGAGAAAGCTTTTGACAGTGTTGACTGGAATACTCTCTTTCAAATTCTGAAGGTGGCAGGGGTAAAATACAGGGAGCGAAAGGCTGTTTACAATTTGCACAGAAACCAGATGGCAGTTATAAGAGTCGAGGGACATGAAAGAGAAGCAGTGGTTGGGAAGGGAGTGAGACAGGCTTGTAGCCTTTCCCCGATGTTATTCCATCTGTATATTGAGCAAGCAGTAAATGAAATAAAAGAAAAATTCGGAGTAGATATTAAAATCCATCGAGAAGAAATAAAAACTTTGAGGTTCGCCGATGACATTGTAATTCTGTCAGTCAGCAAAGGACTTGGAAGAGCAGCTGAACGGAATGGACAGTGTCTTGAAAGGATATAATATGAACAACAACAAAAGCAAAACGAGGATAATGGAATGTAGTGGAATTAAGTCGGGTGATGCTGAGGGAATGAAATTAGGAAATGAGACACTTAAAGTAGTAAAAGAGTTTTGCTGTTTGTGGAGCAAAATAATTGATGATGGTCGAAGTAGGGAGGATATAAAATGTAGACTGGCAATGGCAAAGAAAGCGTTTCTGAAGAAGAGAAATTTGTTAACATCGAGCATAGATTTAAGTGTCAGGAAGTCGTTTCTGAAAGTATTTGTATGGGGGTGTAGCGATGTATGTAAGTGAAACATGGACGATAAATAGCTTGGACAAGAAGAGAATAGAAGCTTTCGAAATGTGGTGCTATAGAAGAATGCTGAAGATTAGATGGGTAGATCACATTACTAATTAGGAGGTATTGAACGGATTTGGGGAGAAGAGGAGATTGTGGCACAACTTGATTAGAAGAAGGCATCGGTTGGTAGGACATGTTCTGAGGCATCAAGGGAAGACCAATTTAGTATTGGAGGGCAGCGTGGAGGGTAAAAATCGTAGAGGGAGACCAATAGATGAATACAATAAGCAGATTCAGAAGGATGTAGGCTGCAGTACGTAGTGGGAGATGAAGCAGCTTGCACAGAGTAGAGTAGCATGGAGAGCTGCATCAAACCAGTCCAGGACTGAAGACCATAACAACAACATTATCATGATCGTTTCTCCTTATGCAGGTCGGCGTCGACAAAATATTTTCTCATTCGGAGAAGAAAGTTGGTGATTGAAATTTCGTGAGAAGATTCCGCCGCAAGAAAAAACGCTTTCGTTTTAATGGCGTTCACCCTAAATCCAGTGTCATATCAGTGATACATTCTCATCTATTTCGCGATAATACAAAACGTGTTGCTCTTATTTGAACTGTCTCGATGTCTTGAGGGTTGCAACTACAAAAACGCGTTTTTTTTTTCACCAGTCGCGTTTCGTTTTATTGAGATAAAGCATCTGTAATTAAATTTGATTTGCTTTTAGATCGAAAAACTGTTCGTTAAGAATAAATTAATTTGTATTTACAGTGATTTTCGGTTCATTTCTCGCTTTCATCGGTAAATGCCGTCTGCTAGCACATCGTGGTTTTTCTGCGTTAGACACTGATAATTTTTGTGTAATTGTTAGATGTTCTGTAGCACTATGCATTTCTTATGTTTTTCACAACACACTTTTATTAACACCACTGTATTTTGTTTGTGTGTCTACTTCAAGTACGTGTTCTGGTTTGTGTTTTGTAGTGTTGCTAACATAAACTTTCCACTACTCTGACTTTGACCTTCAACATATTTTTTTAAAATTAGATTATTGGATGTGTGTAATTCTATTTAATTATGTTTCTGTGTATTTATGTACTGTGTAAGAGTAGAGAAGGAATAGCGATGGAGGGATTTTTTTATAGGGGAGGGGGAAACCATGATGAATGCACATAAGTATACAATAGTGTGGTGGAGTGTGAGTTAGAGGAGAAGGTGAGGAGCGAGGAATGAAATGAAACTTTGAGTGTGGGGGGGGGGGGGGGGGGGGGGGTGGGAGGGGGAGTGGGAGGGTGTGAGGGTTGCAGAAGGCTCTTTTCTTTTTCATGTAGTTTATAATTTCAACTATTATTCTAGATGGAGTCTGGTTTCCAATATTTATTTGGTCATTGAGCAGCTGTTTATTTTGTGCTAATGCTTTTTGTATGTGGAAATTTTCTTGAAAAGAGAGGTGTCTGTCTTTACTGATTTTTATGATATTTATATCGTTTTCAATACTGCTTGGTCTGTTGTGTTCTTGTTTTAGATGATCCTCAAATGTAGAATGATTTGTACCGTATTTAAATGCTCTGGTGTGTTCTTTATATCTAGTGTCCTGCCAGTCATTCCAATGTGTATCTTCTCACAATCTCTGCAACTGAGCTGATAGATACCACATTATTGGTATCTGACTGGTTTTGATTTCGGTTTTGGGATGTGCTTTTGTATGGAATTGTTTGTTTTGTAAGAAATTCTCGATGTACTCCGTTAATCCTGTCTGGTAATAACCCTAGACCGCGCAACAGTACTCCAAAAGAGGACGGACAAACGTAGTGTAGGCAGTCCCTTTGGTAGATCTACGGCATCTGTCGGTAAAACGCAGTCATTGATTTGCCTTCCCCGCAACATTTTGTATATGTTGTTCTCAATTTAATTTTGTTCGTAATTGTAATTCCTAGGTATTTAATTGAATTTACGGCCGTTAGATTTGACTGATTTACCGTGTAACTGAAGTTTAACGGATTCCTTTTAGCTCTCATTGCTAGTTTTCGCATTATTCAGATATCTTTACTAAATCGCTTTGCAATTTGTTTTCGTCTAATGACGACTTATGATATACGGCAGCGTCATCTGCAAACAACCTAAGACGGCTGCACAGATTGTCTCCTAAATCGTTTATATAGATAAGGAATAGAAGAGTCACTATAAGACTATCTTGGGGAACGCCAGAAATCACTTCTGTTTTACTCGATGACTTTTCGTCAGTTGCTACGAACTGTGACCTCTCTGATACGAAATCGCGAATCCAGTCGCATAAATGTGAAGGTATTCCATAAACACGCACTTTGATTACAAGGCGCTTGTGAGGTACTTTGTCAAAAGCCCTCTGGAAACATAGATACACGGAATGAATTTGAAATCCCTTTTCAATAGCACTCAACTCTCCGCATGTGTAAAGAGTTAGTTGTGTTTCACAAGAACGATGTTTTCTAAATACGTGTTGACTGGGAGCCAATAGAATGTTGAGCCGCGCGGGGTAGCCGCACGGCCTTGGGCGCTTTGTCACGGCTTGTCACGGCCCGCACGGCTCCCCCCGTCGGAGGTTCGAGCCCTCCCTCGGGCATGGGCGTGCGTTTTGTCCTTAGCGTAAGTTAGTGTAGGTTAGGTTAAGCAGTGCGTAAGCTTACGGACCGATGACCTCAGCAGTTTGGTCCCACAAGCCTTCACCACAAATTTCCAAATTTCCAATAGAACGTTCTCTTCGAGGTAATTCATAATGGTCAAACACAGTACATGTTCCAAAATTCTGCTGCACATCTACGTTAATGATATGGGCACGTAATTTAGTGGATTACTCTTATAAGCTTTCTTGAATAATGGTGTGGCGTGTGCAACTTTTTTTAGTCTTTCGTTATGGATCTTTCTTTTAGCGAGTGGTTGTATATGACTGTTAAGTACGGAGCTATTGCATCAGCATACTCTGAAACGAAACTAAATGGTATATAGTCTGGAGCAGAAGATTTGCTTTTATTAAGTGATTTAAGCTACTTCACTACTCCGAGGATATCTACCTCTACGTTACTTATGTTGGCAGCTGTTCTTGATTCGAATTCTGGAATATACTTCGTCTTCTTTGGTGAAGGCATTTCGAAAGGTTATGTTGAGTGCCTTTGCAGCACTGTCGACGACAGTATTTCCATTGCCATCGCGCAGATAAGGCACTGACTGTGTCTTGCCGGTAGCATATTTTGTATACGACTAGAATCTCTTCGGATTTTCTATAAGGTTTCGAATTGATGTTCGCACTAAATTTCGAGCTTCTGTAAAAATTCGCCAATCTTAGGGATTTTGCGTTCGTTTAAATTTGACACGCTTTTTTCGTTGTTTCAGCAAAAGTTTTCTGACCCGTTTTGTGTGCCAAGGAGGATCGGCTCCGTCGTTTGGTAATTTATTTGGTATAAATTTCTCTCTGTTGCTTAAGTACAACGTGCTTTCTGCTATCGATTCAGCAAGCAGATTTATGGCTGCATAAGAAATTCTGGGAAGTTGGCTGCATATGCAAAGGGAAGAGCACTGGTCAGCCACTCACGTTGTAAGAGGTATGCGCTGCCTGCGATATGTAAGCTATAAGAGAATCTGAGACCAAAGAGCAGTGTTGTAGGCAGTACGAACTGTGTAGCTGTAGCAGTAAGTTGTCGCTAGTCCGCGCTTGTCTGGTCTGGAGTCTGCTCTGGTCTAGTCTGGTGTATCGTGTTGGCTGGGCCGGTCACGGTGCAGCGATGCCGGAGCCTGAGCGTTATAGTATAAGGTAAAGGCAGCCTCGCGCATATCTAGTAATGTTATGTGAACTCCCATGTAGCCTCGCGCATATCTAGTAATGTTATGTGAACTCCCATGTAAATCTTTTAAAAATGTCCTAATAATAATCTTTGTCATATAAAGTAATTTCTAACAAGCATTCATTTCAGTTTAAAGAATTTACTAATTTCTCCAATCCATGATCATTCCGATTGTTGCAAAAGAAAAATCAGCTGCTTCCTTTCATAAATGAGAAATCTATGGGCCAGCATTGCACAGAGCTGTGCCGGAAAAAGCTATTGTAAGAGCATATAGATGCCGACTTTATCGAGGTAAGAATTTTTGCTTTTTATTCAGAATGATCTTACAGGGCCATGACGCAGCACTGCTCTCGTCCAAAATTTACCAGGTTACTGAATTTTTTTAAATTTTCTATTACGAGGTTTAGGAATTTTTCTGTTTCGAGCTTACATTAAATGAGAAAAGAATTTTGTGGGTACATTAAATGGGAAACAAATTTTGTGTGGAGGTTAAATGTGAATAAATTTCTGTATGGAGGTTACACTAAATTAGAATCACATTCATTATTCATATTATTAATTATTTATTTTTGTGGGGAGGTTACAACGTCTAATGAAAATGTCGCGGGTGTCCGAGTTGCGTTCACACTGAGCCCTCGGAAGTTCACAAGAGGGGTAGACCAAGAACTTCAACTTCTTCGAACAACGGTATGGCATGTTCTGAAAAGACGGCTGCATATGAAGCCTTACAAGTTGAAGTTATTGAAGCAAGTGCGTCCAGCGACCATAATAGAAGGTACGAATTTTGCATTTCAGTTCTGCAGTACATGGCACAGGACACTTTCTCCGAACAACTCACGCTTTCACACGTTTCATTTACCGGGTAAAGTAAGCCGCCGTTATGTAAGCATGGGACGCCGACGTCGAACATAAATGAGATTCGCCGAAACTGAAAGTGTATTGTGCCATTTATGTTCACAGAGTTCGTTGACCTTTCTTTTTTGCGGAGCAAACTGTGACAGGAAAGTCATACTAGGACATGCTACAAAACAGGTAGTTTGCACAACTTCACGAAGATTACAGTGATTTCATTTTTATACATGACGGTTCGGCGCCCCACCTCACTTTCAGCTAGAGATGGGACTTTATCTTAACACCACCATCCCGCAACGTTGAGTTGGAAGAGGATGGACTACGAGATCTTCAAAAATGGTTCAAATGGCTCTAAGCATTATGGGACTTAACATTTGAGGTCATCAGTCCCCTAGACTTAGAACTACTTAAAACTAACTAACCTAAGGACATCACTCACATCCATGCTCGAGGAAGGATTCGAACCTGCGACCGTAGCAGCAGCGCGGTTCCTGACTGGAGCGCCTAGGGCCGCTCGGCCGCAGCGGCCGGCCTACGAGATCTTGTCCACTGCTTTTTGCCTCCCAGATCACCATGCCTTACACCTCTCGATTTATTTCTGCTGGGATACGGAAAAGACAGAGTCGTTGTCCCACGTATGGCAACTACTCTTCAAGATCTGAGAAATCTAATTGTTGAAGTTATCGACTCAATAAATAGGTACCTGCTGATTCGTGCGTGGAATAAAATGAACTACAATTTCGAAGTTTCTCGAGCAACGCATAATACATATGTTTAGTGTATGGTATAGTGTCCGGAACCTTCCTCTGTCCAGTGACATAGCAATGTGTTTGTATATTACACAGTTTGTAATAAAGAATTGTTTCTTTTTTATCACCCTGTGCGGGAATCACGAATTGTGAGAGCAGAAGGGTTGTGGGTTGTGACTACGTGACATACATAAGTTTGGGTCGGTCCTGGAGGCGTGCCCGGACAGCCGAAGTGGTTCAGGCGGCCCTTTGTGATACGCGGGAAATCCTGTTAAGAGCCCCGGTGCGGCACGAATTTTCATGTGTTGCGAACAGGTGACGTCACCGCACAATCGCAGAATGCCATACTATTTCGTAATAAATTTCCTTGTCCCCAGACCTATCTAATACCTGATCATTAGTTATTCGATCTACCTATCTAATCCTTAGCATTCTATTTTAGCACTACATTTCTAAATCTTCTATTCTCTTCTTGTCTGAACAGTTTATTGTCCGTATTTCACTACCGTATAAGGCTACACTCCAGAAAAATACGTATGGAATAGACTTCCTAACATTTAAATTTAAATTTAATGATAACAGATTCCTCTTTTTCAGATATGCTTTCCTTGCTATAACCAGTCTGCTTTTTAAGTCCTCTCTTCTTGGGTTATCATCAGTTATTTTTCTGTTCTAATAGTAAAATTCGTCTACCAGGCCTACAGGCTGATTTCCAAATCAAATATCCGCAGCGAAATCTGATATAATCCGACAACTTGCGAGTTAACGAGCATTTCGCAATTATATGTTAACTTTGTATTTCTCAAACTTGCCGTCAGTCAGACAATTTAACCGAAGGGTCACAAATGTATAATTTAGGGCGTGTAAGGCCACACGTGCGGTTCAACCCCTAGACGAGTTTGAACCAAACATTTCGACGAAGAGGAACCGCATGTGAGCACTAACATCTTTGAGATGTTAGCTCGCAAACTCGATTACATTACTCTTCCTTTACTGTCCCTCATGTTCCTCTTATAACCTTCCTTCAAGGAACTATCCATTCCGTCATCAGCTCTTCCAAGTTCTTTACCATCTCTGACAGTATTACAATGTCCTCGGCAAACCTGAAAGTTTTTAATTCTTCTTCTACTACTGTAATTCCCTTTCCAAATTTTTCCTTGGTTTTCTTTACTGATTGCTCAATGTACAAATTAAATAACGTCGAGGAAAGTATATCCCTGTCTTACTCCCTTCTCACCTACTGGTTTCCTTTCATGTCCTGTCTTATAACCACGGTTTGGTTTCTCTACAAGTGAAGCTTTCCCTCCTTATATTGTGTCCCTGTACGGCAAGAAAGGAAGAATGAATTGATTGTTGGTGTTAATAACATCATCCTCCTTTACCTCCTGTGCATTACTGCAGACGACGTATCACTGGGCACATATGTTCTGTGCATGCAGTACGCGTGAGGCGCCTAGTTGTTTCCACTGCACTGTGTGGAATACGAAGGTTCTGTTATAGTTCACTAACCTGCTGTCTTCAAGTTGATGGCCCCAGAGCAGAAAACAGCGCGCAGGCCGTAGCTTCTGTATCTTGAGGCTGAAACTGACTTTTAGCGAGGTTCTCTTCTGAAATAATGTATCACTTCTTTGGGATGCCACTCTCGTATTTTAATATAGCCACACGAGAAGAGTACATGATCTTAATACAACACCTTCTGATACAGCACAGTACATGATCAAACAGAATGTTTACGAAAATGTATCTTTACACTATTTGTGGTACGTGTCTGTGCCTCATGACTATCGGAGTGAATTTTTTAATCCTGAATACTAGCAAACACATCCTGCCACAGGCAACATGAGTGTACATCTCGACTGCCTAATCCAGACTGACGAACAGCCGGAAACACTTCGCGCGCCATACCAGGAAAGGCGTGACCCGAACGCTTCCGACGTGCTTCGTCTGCAATTTCGTGTCTTTTATTTTTTATTTAAATTGTTTTTAATAATTATAAAATGACAGATTGATAGTCAGCTGTTGAGAGATATTTATATTAAAAAGTGAAGTCATTTCAATGAGTAGTTTAACTAATAATAATAACAACTATACTTTAACGTTTTGGCGCCCTTGCTCCGAACACAGCAGCCAATCACAGAGCAGTAGCATTATGCAGGCGGTCTTTCTCATGGGAATCGTACCGAATCTATCATCTGTCACAGGTACCTCACACCACATTTCGTCATCTATATACTTCTTGCATCTCCACTGCTCTGGGAACAGCTTCTTGGAGCCTAATATGATGGCTGACTAAACCAGAAAAATTACACCTGCTACCATCAGAATTTCAGTGAGCCTAATCTAGTCAACAATGTCGGAAGTTTTATTCAAATCTACTGATTTTCCCAATACTAGGCCACTAAGAAAGGTAATATTCTGAGGATACCGGATGGATGACACAGGATGTACCTTTCAAGTATTCAGTGTGTGGACCACTATCTACATGGAAATGTATGTTAAAATACGTGTTTGCGTATGAGGTTGGGAAGGCTGCCGGGAAACATCAGATAACATCAAACACATTAAGCCGTGGTCAGTAGAACACATTATATGCGAATCGTCCAGTCATTTTGCAATAGAGCAAACCACAAGCGTAAAGAGTGTTTCTGAATTGCTGGCCGGTGTGGCCAAGCGGTTCTAGGTGCTTCATTCTGGAACCGCGCGACCGCTACGGTCGCAGGTTCGAATCCTGCCTCGGGCATGGATGTGTGTGATGTCCTTAGGTTAGTTGGGTTTAAGTAGTTCTAAGTTCTAGGGGACTGATGACCTCAGATGTTAAGTTCCATAAAGCTCAGAGCCATTTGAACCATTTTTGTTTCAGAATTGCGAGTAACGACGATGAGGATGCACGCATTGTTGGTGACACAGTATGGAACAGAGGCCGTAAGCAGAAAACTTGGTTACGGCTGATGCAGATGGTCTAAGCACGAAAAGGAAACGTTGATCTTTCATCACGTTTGATTCGGCCATCAACAAGGACAACTACAGATACCTCGGGCCAAGTGAGAGTGTGGGCGAGAGAAGCACAACGCAGGAAGAGTTAGGCGAATTCTAAAGTAAAATTGTGCGAACAATGCAAAGGAATTTCTGTTTTACACAAAGTCATTAAATGGATTACAGTCAAACTGGAGAGAATTTCCGTCCAGTTCAAGAGAAAAATAATTTATTTTTCTTCATCCCATATGAACTGTGAATTTACTTTCAAAACTTTTTCTTAAGAATTTACTTTATTTACCCGCAATTCATCAAGAACATTAACACATTTAATCACACTATGTGAGCGTGGAAGTAGTTGCCAATGGGTAACTGATGAAACAAATTAAAGTTTATATCTTTTAAATAATGGAAATTTTATTCCTAGAAGCCTTTTTTTTAAAACAGATTTGAAGTTAAAATCAGAAAGCACCCTGTAAATATCAAGTTACAATTTATTCAGAGGCAGATATAACAATTTTTTTTTAATAGTGTGAGCTTCCGGTCTGAGAACCTTGCCGCCCCTTTTAACACGGCCGTAGTCACGACCGCTCACAACAACCTCTGAAAGACTACACTGGTGCAAATATCTGCAACACACCAGATTACTTGAAACTAAAAATTTTAACAACTCACGCAAACACATAAACTATGCACCCCGTAAGAGGGATGGAAATGGTACAAAACACTCACATTAAAATTATTTGCCACCGAAAGTGCAACTTGTTTATAAAAGAACTCTTACGGTGGAAGGGTGGCAACTTTATATACTAAAATGACCATTTAAATAAAATCCATGAAATGCAGTTTTACATAAAATGTACAAACATGCTCTACCTTACACCTATACCGCCTCTCAAGATGATAGGCAAGATAAAAACATATCTCAGGAATTCGGCCTTTACGCCTTAAGCAATAAATTCGTTAACACCGAATCCGACAAACATGAGAGAGGCAGCTATTAACGTACGGCAGACCGAGAGACAGACAGACAGACAGACAGACACTAACTGCCTAACAAATGCGGACGAGAGACAGACGAGCAGGCTGGGGACGAGAGACTGACCAAGAAAACAAATAGACTTTAACAAGTAAATGAAACAACATATGACTAATCACTTAACTTCTAATAAACCGCGATGTCTGGCGAAGACTTGGCGCAGCACCCCCAAAACGCTCTCCCGAACCGTCCGCTGCCAGCCGCTACAACGGACGCAGGAAGGCGCGCCGATCTCCCGTCTCACGGGGTCGCAGCTCTCACCGGCCAGACTGATGTCGTGGGTTGACTCCTGTTGCTCTCGTGTGGGCCGCGAAGCCACTACCTCTCGCTATACGGCGCGGCCCACTGGACTCACGTGGGGACCTCACATGCGCCGACGCTCAAGACGAACAAGTCATCTGGTGTTTCAGTGCGCGACCGACCAACCGATCGATCCAACCGCCAATGCCCATTCCCTGAGCAAACTCGAGCAGACTGGCGGCCTAACACATACTAGCACTCCGGACGACAGACAGTCACTGACTGCCCCACACTGAGCCGGCTGACCAACTGACCAGACTCGCCGAGACTCCAGACTCACTCCGACTGACCGACTCAGACTGACCGCCTGCCGACCTCATAGCGCCCATTAAATGCACGTGAACAGGCAACCTTTCCCCTTTCCCACCAGAGCGAGACACCAGAGCTGCGATTGCCACAGAGGCGCCACCGCCAGAAACAGAAGGCGACTGCTTTATACTACGCGCTGTGGGGCGCTCTTCAAAACAGCAAATTTTACCACGGCTCACCATGCGGTATCCTCGGTAGTTCCACCTTTTTATATCATATAATATTATAAGTTATTATGGAATTTTTTGGCTAGGATAAGTAACATAGTTTATATAGCCTGCCATTGTGTTTAATGCTGTCGTCTTGATTACCGTTAGGTGAGGTGGGGAACGTCTTGGGATGCCTCCTAATATCGTAATGGACCTCCTTTTTCCCGACTATGTGCGGCAACTCGGCGTGGCATGGACTCAAAAACTCGTTGGAAATCCTCTGCGCATATAGTGAACCATGCTGCCTCTATAGCCGATCATAACTGCGAAAATGTTGCAGGTGCAGGATTTTGCGCACGAAGTGACCTCTCGATTGCGTCCCATAACTGTTCTCTGGGATTAATGCCGGCCGATCTGTGCGGTCAAATCTTTCCCCCGAACTGTCCAGAATGTCCTTCAAACCAGTCGCATTCGATTGTGGCACGGTGATATGGCACATTATCACCAATGAAAATTCCATCGTCGTTTGGGATCATGAATCGATGAATGGCTCCAAATGGCCTCCAAGTAGCCGAACATAACCATTTCCAGTCAATGATCGGTTCAGTTTCACCAGAGACCCAGTCCACTCCAAGTAAACACAACCCACACCATTAACGAGCCTCCATTAGCTTGCAAAGTTTCTTGTTGGCAACTTGGGTCCATGGATCCTAGGCGTCAGCCCCACACTCGAACCTTACCTTCAGCTTTTACCAACTGAAATCGGGACTCAGGCCACTGTTTTCTAGGCGTCTAGGGTCCAACCGGTATGGTCACGAACCCAGGAGAGGCGCTGCAGACGATGTCGTGCCGTTAGCAAAGGCACTCGCACCGGTCGTACGTCCCACGCTGATTTTTGGGGGCGTTTCACACAGTGTTGCTTGTCTGTCAGCACTGACAACTCTAGGCAAACGCCGCTGCTCTCGGTCATCAGGTAAAGGGTCTCGGCCATGCGAGGTCCGCGGTGAGAGGTAGTGCCTGTAATTTGGTATTCTAGCCACATTCTCGACACTGTGGATCTCGGAATATTCAATGCGATAACAATTTCGGAAATGGAATAGCTCATGGGTGTAACTCCAAACCATTACGCGTTCCAAGCCTGTTAAGGGGGGTAGGACGTCAAACGAGCCGACTTGGACCAGGAGAGCCACCACAGGCCACTTAATCTTCACTGTCTATAGTTTTACAAATAAATTCATAAACTTCGTCAGCATGGCCAGGAAGGTTTCAGGATTCACACTCACAACAGTGGAAGTTTAAAAACACAACAAAATAATTTTTTTAGATGTGTAATTTCATCATTTTTACACTTACTATTGGCTGCATTTGTTGCTATAGGTACACTTTTCTTCATAGGTAAGAGAGATTCTTCGATGAATTTTGCACAGCATGCGAACCATACTTACAGGTGTATGAAACTCTAGAGTTTTCCATATCTATGAAAACCTGTGGTAATAATTGTGATAATTAACTATAAAATTTGAGTTTTTTCTAAACATGAAGTTTAATATGTAACAGCGCATCCACTTTTTTGATAAAGTAAATGAATTCTACAGTTTCATACACCCATAAGTGTGGTTTGTTTGCTGTGCAAAATTCATCAAAGAATCTCTCTTACTTATGAGGAAAAGTGTACCTATAGCAAACAAATGCAGCCAATAGTAAGTGAAAAAATGATGAAATTTCACATGTAAAAAAATTAATTTTGTTATGTTTTCGAACTTCCAATGCTATGAGTGTGAATCCTTAACCCTTACCGGTCATGCTGACAAAGTTTTATGAATTTATTTGTAAAAGTATAGACAGTTGAAATTAAAATGTCCTGTGGTGCCTCTCGTGCTCCAAGTTGGCTCGTTTGACGTCCTACCCACCTTAATTGCTGTCGTGCGGTGATAATCAAGTCGCAAACCTTTGAAGATGTATCCCCAGAATACATATGACAGCTCTGCCAATGTACAGCCTTTTTATTTCTTGTGTAAGCGATACTTCCGCTATCTGTATATGTGCATATACACTCCTGGAAATTTAAATAAGAACACCGTGAATTCATTGTCCCAGGAAGGGGAAACATTATTGACACATTCCTGGGGTCAGATACATCACATGATCACACTGACAGAACCACAGGCACATAGACACAGGCAACAGAGCATGCACAATGTCGGCACTAGTACAATGTATATCCACCTTTCGCAGCAATGCAGGCTGCTATTCTCCCATGGAGACGATCATAGAGATGCTGGATGTAGTCCTGTGGAACGGCTTGCCATGCCATTTCCACCTGGCGCCTCAGTTGGACCAGCGTTCGTGCTGGACGTGCAGACCGCGTGAGACGACGCTTCATCCAGTCCCAAACATGCTCAAAGGGGGACAGATCCGGAGATCTTGCTGCCAGGGTAGTTGACTTACACCTTCTAGAGCACGTTGGGTGGCACGGGATACATGCGGACGTGCATTGTCCTGTCGGAACAGCAAGTTCCCTTGCCGGTCTAGGAATGGTAGAACGATGGGTTCGATGACGGTTTGGATGTACCGTGCACTATTCAGTGTCCCCTCGACGATCACCAGTGGTGTACGGCCAGTGTAGGAGATCGCTCCCCACACCATGATGCCGGGTGTTGGCCCTGTGTGCCTCGGTCGTATGCAATCCTGATTGTGGCGCTCACCTGCACGGCGCCAAACACGCATACGACCATCATTGGCACCAAGGCAGAAGCGACTCTCATCGCTGAAGACGACACGTCTCCATTCGTCCCTCCATTCACGCCTGTCGCGACACCACTGGAGGCGGGCTGCACGATGTTGGGGCGTGAGCGGAAGACGGCCTAACGGTGTGCGGGACCGTAGCCCAGCTTCATGGAGACGGTTGCGAATGGTCCTCGCCGATACCCCAGGAGCAACAGTGTCCCTAATTTGCTGGGAAGTGGCGGTGCGGTCCCCTACGGCACTGCGTAGGATCCTACGGTCTTGGCGTGCATCCGTGCGTCGCTGCGGTCCGGTCCCAGGTCGACGGGCACGTGCACCTTCCGCCGACCACTGGCGACAACATCGATGTAATGTGGAGACCTCACGCCCCACGTGTTGAGCAATTCGGCGGTACGTCCACCCGGCCTCCCGCATGCCCACTATACGCCCTCGCTCAAAGTCCGTCAACTGCACATACGGTTCACGTCCACGCTGTCGCGGCATGCTACCAGTGTTAAAGACTGCGATGGAGCTCCGTATGCCACGGCAAACTGGCTGACACTGACGGCGGCGGTGCACAAATGCTGCGCAGCTAGCGCCATTCGACGGCCAACACCGCGGTTCCTGGTGTGTCCGCTGTGCCGTGCGTGTGATCATTGCTTGTACAGCCCTCTCGCAGTGTCCGGAGCAAGTATGGTGGGTCTGACACACCGGTGTCAATGTGTTCTTTTTTCCATTTCCAGGAGTGTAGTTACCCCTTGATTTCGTCACCTTAGTGTCATAATGTACAATTTGAAACACGGGCTCCTCCAGAGAAAATAAGCACTTGTATGTCAGTGACAAAAATTGTAAAGTGTCGTTCTGCCTTTCTGATATGTGTGTGCAATCTGTGCTAGTGGACGCTGTTACTTACGTATTTCATAATAATAAAGGTTAATGAGTAGAAAAGTACACTCATGCTCATAAATTAAGGATAACTGCAGTACGTGGTGCCATACAACGTGGCACAACACAAAACTGGCACTAATAGCATAGGCACACAGGGAACACACACGACACGGGTCTGTAAGTCCACGGTTGAGAAAACTGTCCCGAAACACATATGCTACAAAACTGTTTCTTGCACATGTACCCCGACGTCAATATGGGATATGATCACCATGTACGCGTACAGAGGCCACACAATGGGATAGCATACTCTGGATCAGGTGCTGGGGTATAACCTCTCATTCTTGCACCCGTGCCTGTCGGAGCTCCTGAAGTGTCGTAGGGGTTTGAAGACTTGCAGCGATACGTCGACCGAGAGCGTCCCAGATGTGGTCGATGGGGTTTAGGTCTGGAGAACAGGCAGGCCACTCCATTCGCCTGATATCTTCTGTTTCAAGGTACTCCTCCACGATGGCAGCTCGGTGGGGCCGTGCGTTATCATCCATCAGGAGGATGGCGGGAGCCACTGCACCCCTGAAAAGGCGGACATACTCGTGCAAAATGACGTCCCGATACACCTGACCTGTTACAGTTCCTCTGTCAAAGACATGCAGGGGTGTACGTCCACCAATCATAATCCCACCCCACACCATCAAACCACGACCTCCATACACGTCCCTTTTAAGGACATTCCTGGTTCACGCCAGATGAAAGCCCGGCGAGAATCACTGTTCGGACTATACCTGGACTCGTCCGTGAACATAACCTGGGACCACTGTTCCAATGACCATGCACTGTGTTCTTGACACCAGGCTTTACGGGCACTCCTGTGACCAGGGGTTAGTCGAATGCACCTTGCAGGTCTCCGGGTGAATAAACCATGCCTGTTCAGTCGTCTGTAGACTGTGTGTCTGGATACAACTGTTCCAGTGGCTGAGGTAAGGTCCCAAGAAAGGCTACCTGCAGTACACCGTGGCCGTTGCGAGGTGCCGGGGCTAGCAGTGTATTTAACACTAAATTCTTCTAGAATCTTCATATGTAAATGATGCTCTAAGCCCCCCCTATTCTAACTCCGACTTTTGCTGTTGCACATGGATTAAGAAGAAACGTGAACTGACTGTAATCGACCCTGCAAGTGGAGTAGAAAAGAGTTTGGCACCTGCAATAATTTAATTTGATATAAATTAATTAAATAAAGGAAAGTTTCATTAACATAGTGAGAAATGAAAGGGTTGCTCTACCGATTAACAGAATGAAAGTTCTGTGCAAAATAACAATTTGATTTATTATGATTAAACTCAAAATCATAA
The DNA here is from genome assembly GCF_021461395.2 of Schistocerca americana. Taxonomy (NCBI): domain Eukaryota; kingdom Metazoa; phylum Arthropoda; class Insecta; order Orthoptera; family Acrididae; genus Schistocerca; species Schistocerca americana. The sequence continues at coordinate 484,120,640 of NC_060126.1, read as the reverse complement.
ACAAAACTCATGAAACATTTACAATACATCAAATTGGATCAAATTGGATACTCAAATAAATGCTGTGAAGGTGAAGTTGTCCATAAACTAGATTGTGACATTTATGGCGAAGTGGTATGTGGAGCCAATTCCTTGCAACTCAAATCTTAAGAGAAACACCCAGCCAACCCAACATTAATTGCTGCTACAGTAGTGAGAACTTAGGCAATGAACATCCAAGACAGAACCACGTAAGAAAAGACGGGAACAGGCGCGCTCTGCTGAGCTCTGATTATCACAGAGCAAATTCCATAATCTTCTGGTGCTGTGACCATACATTACCAAGCTGTCTTCTTAACTGCAAGGACACGATCTGGCGTACTGGAAGCGATGGCTGGTTGCTTCGACGTCCCGTCGTGGTGATGATAATGTCACGAGTATAGCCTGAAACAAATTGTCCTGGTCTGGTTGTTCCAGACTAAAGACTTCTTAGCAATACAAATGCGCCTGTGAGGGAGACGAAGAAGGCTCGCCACACAATCACTGACGGTAGAGTGATTGATTTTAACAAGCGAACTCACACAGTAATTCTGATACAGTCGACTTTAGCCAAAACTGCTCAAGACGGACAACATAGGGCGCTTGTACGCAGAACGCTCAATTGCCAACTGTACTTGGAAAGTTACGTTGAAGTCGAAACTTAAGCAACTTCGTCAAACAGTTACAATTAAATGAAAGTATATTAGACAGCCAATGGAAGGCAGACTGTCCAGAGCAGCGAGAGCTCAGTCTTGTAACCTACCCCGACCGAATGGCGAGTGCCGACTCTCTCAAGAGCACCCGTACAAACCAAACACAGAACATTCGCGCCCCCAAGACAGTGGCCGTGGTTAAACGTGCAAATCAGCAACTCGAAAACCGGCGGAAAATTCCACTCCATTGCCGGAGCACTACCATTCCACCAATGGAGATTCTTGGCGCCAATTTCTGCGCCGATTTTGCTACGTCACGGAGCTATGCCCTGAGCAAGCCAATCAGAGTTACGATTTTGCAGAAAACGCGGGAATTTGCCTGCCAAGACTGCCTGGGAACACAAGTCATTCCCACACCTCGCTAGTAGCCCGCCAGAAAGTGTTTTCACTAAGTTTCTGCCAAGTAACGGAATCTCTAGCCCAGCCACCCCATCTGGCCCCTCTGGGCGTGTCGCCCCCGCTCTTACGACAATTTCGACGTCTGGAAAGCATCCACTCGACTCCCTCACATCCGTCGGCTTAGCCCTATCAAGCTCAGCAGAACTCGCCTGTCACTGGACCACCCGGGTGATAAGAGACACTGCATGGGAAGTCCGCATGTGAAGGAATAGCTACTTTTCACCGCATGCAATTGGAGAGGAAAATCGAATTACTCAGAGTAAGACAGAAATATGAGAGGGGGCTCATGCCGCCTCTCACCGTCTGCGGGCACTGATGGTGATATATCGGTCTTCTTGTGGTGTTGTACACTGTGGACGTCCTGTACTGTAGCGCCTGGACACGTTTCCTCTCTGCTGGAATCGTTGCCATAATCTTGAGATCACTCTTTGTGGCACACCGAGGGCCCGTGCTACGACCTGCTGTGTTTGACCAGCCTCCAGTCGCCCTATTATTCTACCCCTCATAACGTCATCAATGTGTGTGCTTTGAGCCATTTTCAACACACAGTCACCATCAGCAGGCCTGAAAACGTCTGCACTCTTACTCGCTGCACTGTACTCTGACATGCACCAACACACATCTGCGTTTGTGTACTGCTGCCAGCGCCACTGTGCGATTACCGCAGGTCAAATGCACCGCATGCTCATACCCCAAGGTGATTTAAACCCGCAAACCGCCCAACAGAGCGTTGTTTCACCATGTATCAGTATCATCTTTAATTTATGAGCATGAGTGTAGTATAAGTAAGAATCAGAAGGGGTCAGGTTAGTTTTGTGATGAACAAATGATTACATTTAACTTAGCGATGTGAATTAAGCGAACTCTAATCTGACATGACGTCCTAGTCACATTGAAAGAGATCCCAAAACATCAGAGAACATCCTACATGATAATTACAAAAATGTCACACTTAATATCTATTGTAGGAGTTGTCCTTAGGAATATGGATGACCGTTGAAATGCCATTTATTACAGTCTATTGTGGCAGTTATTTGTAGTAATCAGCAGTTTAAGTCCACATAAACAACATTTTCAGGTCGTAGTACTTACACAGCAAGCAGTCATTTAGAAAGTTGGCTATAGCGTCCACAAGTCTATGAGTTGTTAGTGTAATTGTATGGTGTAGGTGGTAATACGACTTTTCAATAATTTAGTTGTCGAGGACATTATAGCTGACAAAATATAAAGCCTTCCAGAAAGCGTCTTCTTTAGGCAAGAAATGCACTTATCTTTCGAAGCAGTTCATTTTGAGGTGAAAGCTCAACTTGCGTTCTTCAGACAAATCCTCAGTGCCGTAGATGGAGGAAACCAAATTTCTCGATGTGCTCAGTACAACATCATCACATTCTAAAGATAATAATTTCAGGTGTACGGTCTAACATGGTTTGAAATTGCATCGAAAATTTCTTGAGGACGCAGCACGTTGTCCTAAATCTACAGTCATATGATTACCATCAGGTATTCTCCATGGAACTGTATTAGGATGTTTCTGTTCGTGCTACACGCTAAAGACTTTTTTTGAGGCTCTTCATTCTTATGACAGGTTTGATGCGGCCCGCTAAGAATTCCCCTGGTGTGCCATCTCTTCATCTCAGAGTGGCATTTCCACCGCACGTCTTCAGTCATTTGCTGGATGTATTCCATTCTCTGTCTTCTTCTACAGTTTCTATTTTATACAGCTCCCTCAAGTGTCGTGGAAGTTATTCCTTAATGTCGTAGCACGTGTCCTATTATCCCGAGCCTTCTTCTCTTCAGTGTTTTGCACGTGTTCCTCTCCTCGCTGATCCTGCAGAGAACCTCATCATTTCCTATCACTTCACCTATTTGTCAACATCCCTCTACAGCACGTCTCAAACTCTTCGATTCTTTTCTTTTGTGGTTTTCCCGCAATCTATGATTCACTTCCATGCACTGCTGTGTTCCAGTCTTACATTCTCAGAAATTTATTCCTCAAATTAAGCTCAATGTTTCATACTAGCTGACTTCCTTTGACAAGAAATGCTTCCTTCGACTGTGCTAATCTGTTTTTGATGTCCTCATTGTTTCGACCTTCATGTGTTATTCCAAAGTAGCAGAACTGCTTCAGTTCGTCTACTTTCTGGTATCCAATTTTATTGTTAAGTTTATCGGTATCTCATTTCTACTGATCCTCATAATATCAATTACTTCGTGGATCGAATTAATTCTAATATCAGGCTTTTCACGTACGATGAAAGTATTTCTGAGGAAGTTCTGCGTAGTAAAATTGCATTAATATCCAGTCAGAGTCTAATAAAATATCAGAATAACGAAAAAAAAACAACTGAAAACTAGCTCTTAATGTAGAGAACTGCAAAGTTGTACGCACCACGAGATGTAAAGGCGTAGTATCCTTTGACCATTAGCTATTGAGTCACAAGCAAAGTCAGTCTTGTCAAATAAATATATGCAAGTAAAACGTGTAGAGATATAAACATGGATCATCCACATAGACCCACTTGTAACTTGAACAAATGACAGGCTACGATTCACCAGCAGGATGCTGCGAGACTGCAGTTTGTGTGCAAAAGAGACTCCTTACAGAACATTTGCATGGCTCGTAACTGAATACTGATAAATTGTATTGGAATCACATCGGGTCTTACTGATACGGAACGGCAGCAGAGAGTAAGAGAAATGTTGAAAAATTTTGACTGGCAGACGCTAGAAAAAAGAAGGCCTTAGTCTCTAAGGAAATAGCTCAGAAGGCTTAAGGAATCACCTATTAGGGCTGAAATTTCTGATATTGACCATTTCCATAAGAAATTTCACTAAGCAGATCACGCAGATAAAATTATTCAAATAACATTTCGCATGGAGGCGTACAGGCAGTTGTCATTCTCACCTTTCATCCTTAAATGGAACGGAAAGATCCCTTATTTAAAGTACAATAAAAAGAACCCTCTGCCATACGCTACGAAGACTCGCTTTATAGTGTTTCGTAGAGTAGCTACGGAAAATTACACGAGTAGGTGGATCACAAGCACTTCAGATATCTGTTCGATTTAACAATTACGTTCCGTCGTAAAATGTTGCGGAATATTAAGCCTCAGAAAATGCACTGTGATTGATTCTGAACGGGCAGCGAGCTATAAAAACTAGACGCGTTAATGATCCAGGGAGCCGCTGCAGGCAGGAGCGTTCTCTCTCAATCGCATTCCGTAGTTCCACTCCAGAAGGGCCACGTAATTAACAACATTTATGTCCCTAATTAAGGCACGTTCTGTCATAATGAGTGAAAGAAACCTCGTATCAGGAATTTTACTGTTTCATTAGTAGTTACGTTAAAGGAACGTATTACCAGGTCTTTTTCTTAAAATGAAGCAAGTTACGGAGCATTTAGCTATCAAGGTACGCAGTAACATGCATCTTTATGACGCATGTCTCTCTCTCGAGTGATTCCATAGCGCAGATTTATCAAATACGTGCTCTTCCGTGGTTCTGTTATTGAATTCCTGTTTTACTAAATGAAAATAAAATATTAAATAGCGCGCATGAAGCTGGAAAATTACTTATCAGTTCTTCATAGCAGTATGAGAGAGTAATAAGTGTAAACGTCATAAAGGGATCTGAGAGGTGGAATTCTAGTAGTTTCACATTCTACTTCGTCATTTTACTTTTAAAAAATTGTGCAGCTTATTCAAAACATGAGCTGTAGTTATTTGAGTGTGTTTCAGAGAGAAAAGGGCACCACGAATATACAGAAGCTGTGGAGGTATAACAGATGCTGGCTCGTGTAATTGTAAATCGCAGAACTAAGTTAATACAAGAGACCAAAGGTACACTGCTGCTCACACAAAATGCAACACTCTCAAGGAGCATCCAAATCAGATGAAATTTGCACCATGCATTTGTGGCGGCGAGAGATGCACACGGTTACCATTTCAGCGCAGGCGCACATCAAAAATGGCTCTGAGCACTATGGGACTCAACTGCGGAGGTCATTAGTCCCCTAGAACTTAGAACTAGTTAAACCTAACTAACCTAAGGACATCACAAACATCCATGCCCGAGGCAGGATTCGAACCTGCGACCGTAGCGGTCTTGCGGTTCCAGACTGCAGCGCCTTTAACCGCACGGCCACTTCGGCCGGCGCAGGCGCACATCAAGAGCACCTGCAAGCGATGTACCTGGTGATCAAAAAGTCAGTATAAATTTGAAAACTGAATAAATCACAGAATAATGAAGATAGAGAGGTACAAATTGACACACATGCTTGGCATGACATGGGGTTTTATTAGAACCAAAAAAATACAAAAGTTCAAAAAATGTCCGACAGATGGCGTTTCATCTGGTCAGAATATCAATAATTAGCATAACAAAGTAAGACAAAGCAAAGATGATGTTCTTTACAGGAAATGCTCAATATGTCCACCATCATTCCTCAACAATAGCTGTAGTCGAAGAATAATGTTGTGAACAGCACTGTAAAGCATGTCCGGAGTTATGGTGACGCATTGACGTCGGATGTTGTCTTTCAGCATCCCTAGAGATGTCGGTCGATCACGATACACTTGCGACTTCAGGTGACCCCAAACCCAATAATGGCACGGACTGAGGTCTGGGGACCTGGGAGACCAAGCATAACGAAAGTGGCGGCTGAGCACACGATCATCACCAAACGACGCGCGCAAGAGATCTTTCACGCGTCTAGCAATATGGAGTAGAGCACCATCCTGCATAAACATCGTACGCTCCAGCAGGTGTTTATCAGCTAGGCTGGGGATGATGCGATTCTGTAACATATCGGCGTACCTCTCACCCGTCACGGTAGCAGTTACAAAACCAGAATCATGCATTTCCTCGAAGAAAAAAGGCCCGCTAACGGTAGATGTGGTAAATCCAACCCATACCGTGACTTTCTCGTTGTCCAATGGAGTTTCCACGACAGTTCTAGGAATTTCGGTAGCCCAAATTCTGCAGTTGTGGGCGTTGACAGACCTTCGGAGCGTGAAATGAGCTTCGTCGGTCCACAACACTTTACTCAACCAATCGTCATCTTCCGCCATCTTTTGAAACGCCTGCACCGCAACTACCCTCCACTTCACTAAATCGCCAGGTAACAGTTCATGATGAAGGTGAATTTTGTACGGATAGCATCGGAGGGTACGCCTAAGTGCCAACCAAACAGTAGTGTATGGAATGCCGGTGCGACGTGCGACTGCACGAGCGCTGACTTCCCCGTGCATAGACGAACCCGCTACAGTCTCCATTTCTTCCTGAACTGTCTCAGCAGCATTACGCCTTGTGCTCGGTCAGCCACTACGGGGTCTATCGTCTAAACAACCCGTGGCTTCGAACTTCGAAATCATTCTCGCCACAGCTGCATTTGTCAACGGACCTTTACCCGTTCGAATCCCCTTCCTATGGCGATAGGATCGTAACGCTGAACTAGCACATTCCCCATTCTGATAATACAGCTTCACTAAAAGCGCCTTTTCAGGTAACGTCAACATGCTGCGACTGCTGGCGCATCTTTATACACGATTGTCATGCGCAGTCACTGACGTTTTGCTGTCCAGCGCCATCTGTCGGACATTTTGTGAACTTTGTTTTTTTTTTTTTGGTTCTAATAAAACCCCATGTCATTCCAAGCATGTGTGTCAATTTTTACCTCTCTATCTACATTATTTCGTGATTTATTAAGTTTTCAAATTTATACTGACTTTTTGATCACCCTGTATAAAGTGGAATAGACGCCCGTGTGGACGTACTGGCATTGTTTTTCCGTGTGGTTATTTTGCGTTAGCAATTACAGTACGCCTAGCAGAAGACAGCGAGCGTCTTTCAAGCACGTTTCAGACTTCGACCGAGAAAGAATAGCTGCCTACAGGGATTGTAGATTATCCTTCAGACAAATCGGTGATCGTGTCGGACGGAACCGAGCAACTGTGGTGCGGATCTGTAATCGCTGGATGCAGGAGGGAACGACGGACCATCTGCACCCACCGCGTTTGAACCACTACACGTGACGACAGGCGTATTGTGCCCATGGCAGTGACGGATCGCTCTGCCATATCACACACAACAAACTCGGTCTGTCGCGCGACAAGTACTCTCCACGCATACCGTTCGACATTTTTATGGCAGAGTGTGCTTGCTGCGCTTACCACTGAGTCAGCGGCACGTGCGTTTGCTCCAGCTACGGTGCTATGAGCGACGGTCATGAGTAACCGAACAGAATGACACTCTTTTTATCGACGAATCCCGATTCAGCCTGCACCACCACGATGGTAGGATTAGAGACTGGAGACACCGTGGTGACAGAGTGCTCTGCTGTTGCCTTGTGCATCGCCATACTGCATCTACATCTACATCTACATGGTTACTCCGCAATTCACACTTAAGTGCCTGGCAGAGGGTTCATCGAACCATTTTCGTGCTACTTCTCTATCATTCCACTCTCGAGTGACGCGTCGGAAAAAGGAACACCTAAATCTTACCGTTCGAGCTCTGATTTCTCTTATTTTATTATGATGATCATTTCTCCCTACGTAGGTGGGTGTCAACAAAATATTTTCGCATTCGGAAGAGAAAGTTGACGACTGAAATTTCGTAAACAGATCCCGACGCAAAGAAAACCGCCTTTGTTTCAGTGACTGCCACCCCAACTCGCGTATCATGTCGGTGACACTCTCACACCTATTGCGCGATAACACGAAACGAGCTGCCCTTCTTTGCACTTTTTCGATGTCCTCCGTCAATCCTATCTGGAAAGGATCCCATACCGCGCAGCAATATTCGAGCAGAGGAAGAACAATTGTAATGTGGGCTGTCTCTTTAGTGGGTTTGTCGCATCTTCGAAGTGTTCTGCCAACAAAGCGGAGTCTTTGTTTCGCCTTCCCATAATATTATCTATGTGGTCTTCCCAATTTAAGTTGCTCGTAATTGTAATTCCTAGGTATTTAGTCGAATTGACAGTCCATAGATTTGTGCGATTTATCGTATACCCAAATTTTATCGGATTTCTTTTAGTACCCATGTAGATAACCTCGCACTTTTCTTTATTTAGTGCCAATTGCCACTTTTGCACCATACAGAAATTCTCTCTAGATAATTTTGTAATTGGAATTGATAGTTTGATGATTTTACTAGACGGTAAATTACAGCGTCATCTGCAAACAATCTAAGGGGGCTGCTCAAATTATCATCTAGATCATTTATGTAAATCAGGAACAGCAGAGGGCCTATGACACTACCTAGCGGAACGCCAGATATCAATTCTGTTCTACTCGATGATTTACCGTCTATGACTACGAACTGTGACTTCTCTGAGAGGAAATCACGAATCCAGTCACACAACTGAGACGATACTCCATATGCACGCAATTTAATAGTCGCTTATGAGCAACGGTGTCAAAAACCTTCTGGAAATCTAGGAATATGGAATCGATCTGAGATCCCTTGTCTACAGCATTCATTACTTCATGGGAATAAAGAGCTAGCTGCGTTGCACAAAAGCGATATTTGCAGAATCCGTGTCGGTTGTATATCAATAAGTCATTTTCTTCAAGGTGATTCATAATGTTCGAGTACAGTATATGCTCCAAAATCCTACTGAAAATTGAGGTCAGTGATATGGGTCTGTAATTCAATGGGTTACTCGTATTTCCTTTTTTGAATATTGGTGTGACCTGTGCCACTTTCCAGTCTTTAGGAACAGACCTTTCGTCAAGTGAGCGGTTGTATATGATTGCTAAGAAAGGCACTATTGTGTCTGCATACTCTGAAAGGAACCTGATTGGTATACCATCATGACCGAAAGACTTGCCTTTCTTAAGTGATTTGAGTTGTTTCACAACACCTAAGATATCTACTTTTATGTCACTCATGCTGACAGCTGCTCTGGTTTCGAATTCTGGAATATTTACTTCGTCTTCTTTCGTGATGGAATTACGGAAAACTGTATTTAGTAACTCCGATTTAGCGGCACCATCATCGGTAACATTTCCATCGCTATCGCGCAGTGACGGTATTGACTGATTTTTGCCACTAGTGTACCTAACAAACGACCAGAATCTCTTTGGGTTCTCTACCATATTTTGAGACAATGTTTCATTGTGGAAACTATTAAAAGCATCTCGCATTGACGTCCGCACTAAATTTCGAGCTTTCTTGAAACTTAGTACTTGTAAATAGTATGTTGTTGTTGTGGTCTTCAGTCCTGAGACTGGTTTGATGCAGCTCTCCATGCTACTCTATCCTGTGCAAGCTTTTTCATCTCCCAGTACCTACTGCAACCTACATCCTTCTGAATCTGCTTAGTGTATTGATCTCTTGGTCTCCCTCTACGATTTTTACCCTCCACGCTGCCCTCCAATACAAAATTGGTAATCCCTTGATGCCTCAGAACATGTCCTACCAACCGATCCCTTCTTCTGGTCAAGTTGTGCCACAAACTTCTCTTCTCCCCAATCCTATTCAATACTTCCTCATTAGTTATGTGATCTACCCATCTAATCTTCAGCATTCTTCTGTAGCACCACATTTCGAAAGCTTCTATATTGACAAAAATTGTATCGGTTATGGTTCACCAGTACTACGACCTCCCAGGACTCCCAACTTGAACCCTTGGATTTTTTGCGTAGGGATATTTAAAAATGTTTGGTGTGTTACATCTTTGATGATAGTGTCAATAAATTTCGGCACCGAATGTTTCCAAAGTACTACGACCTCCCAGGACTCCCAACTTGAACCCTTGGATTTTTTGCGTAGGGATATTTAAAAATGTTTGGTGTGTTACATCTTTGATGATAGTGTCAATAAATTTCGGCACCGAATGTTTCCAAAGTACTACGACCTCCCAGGACTCCCAACTTGAACCCTTGGATTTTTTGCGTAGGGATATTTAAAAATGTTTGGTGTGTTACATCTTTGATGATAGTGTCAATAAATTTCGGCACCGAATGTTTCCAAAGCATTCGAAATAGGACTCAGGGTTTTGAACGTGCATGGTCATTGATGGCGACACGTACTGAAGCCTTCCTTCATATAAACACTTGCCACTTGCAGCACTTTGTGTTTGTCCTCAACCGCATATATGCAGTTGGGATCCTCAGGGCCTCTCTTATAAGGTGTTCATGTACTTAGTCGTATCGCGCCGTATCAGGTAAACCACTGGCTTCCGAACCTATGTTTGTTAGAATCGTTCCACAGAGAATTGCTGCTGTAATGCATCCCAGAGGTGGTCGTAATCATGTAGCTGACGTAAAAAAAATCGCAAACACCGGTAAGGTGTTGTGCGACATAAAACAGAAGTGGAAGGCGTGTGTACACATCTGAAAAATGAAGTCTGTTCAAATTTCACGCCAGACTCAGAAGAGTGGCGCCAGTAGCGCCCCTATGAGAATGCAAATCAGGTTTCCTTTAATTACACGCTGTAACGGCCACGAGCGTTACTTACCTTTGACGTTTGGCGTGGTGAGTTGATGTTGGTCAAGAATGCATTTAATGTGACGGTGTAGCCATTATCCACACCTCACTAAGCTTGAACGAGATCGTGTAACAGGGCTACGAGAAACTGGATGCTCCTTCTGCGGTACTGCAGAAAGATTTGGCAACAATGTAAGCACAGTACCTTACTGCTGGCAACGGTGCTTGTGAGAACGGCCTGGCTCCGGACGACCACGTGGAGTCTTTTTACACACAAAAAAGAAAAAAAAACTTAATATATACTCTTTTACGTTCGTCAATGCATGTTGTTGTTATGGTCTTCAGTCCTGAGACTACTTTGATGCAGCTCTCCATGCTACTCTATCCTGTGCAAGCTTCTTCATCTCCCAGTACCTACTGCAGCCTACATACTTCTGAATCTGCTTAGTGTATTCATCTCTTGGTCTCCCTCTGCGATTTTTACCCTCCACGCTGCCCTCCAGTACTAAATTGGTGTCCCCTCGATGCCTCAGAACATGTCCTACCAACCGATCCTTCTTCCAGTCAAGTTGTGCCACAAACTCCTCTTCTCCCCAATTCTATTCAATACCTCCCCATTAGTTATGTGATCTACCCATCTAATCTTCAGTATTCTTCTTTAGCACCACATTTCGAAAGCTTCTGTTCTCTTCTTGTCTAAACTATTTATCGTCCACGTTTCACTTCCATACATAGCTACACTCCATACAAATACTTTCAGAAACGACTTCCTGACATTTAAATCTATACTCGATGTTAACAAATTTTTCTCCTTCAGAAACGCTTTCTTGCCATTGCCAGTCTATATTTTATATCCTCTCTACTTCGAACATCATCAGTTATTTTGCTCCCCAAATAGCAAAACTCCTTTACTACTTTAAGTGTCCCATTTCCTAATCTAATTCCCTCAGCATCACCCGACTTAATTCCACTACATTCCATTATCCTCGTTTTGCTTTTGTTGATGTTCATCTTATACCCTCCTTTCAAGACACTGTCCATTCCGTTCAACTGTTCTTCCAAGTCCTTTGATGTCACTGACAGAATTACAATGTCATAAGCGAACCTCAAAGGTTTTATTTCTTCTCCATGGACTTTAATACCTACTCCGAATTTTTCTTTTGTTTCCTTTGCTGCTTGCTCAATATACAGATTGAATGACACCAGGGAGAGGCTACATCCCTGTCTCACTCCCTTCCAAACCACTGCTTCTCTTTCATGCCCCTCGACTCTTATAACTGCGATCTGGTTTCTGTACAAATTGTAAATGGCCTTTCGCTCCCTGTATTTTACCCCTGTCACCTTTAGAATTAGAAAGAGAGTATTCCAGTCAGCATTGTCAAAAGCTTTCCTACGTCTACAAATGCTAGAAACGTAGGTTTGCCTTTCCATATTCTTTCTTCTAAAATAAGTCGTAATGTCAGTGTTGCCTCACGTGTTCCAACATTTCTATGGAATCCAAACTGATCTTCCCCGAGGTCAGCTTCTACCAGTTTTCCCATTCATCTGTAAAGAATTCGTGTTAGTATTTTGCATCAGTGATTTATTAAACTGATGGTGCGGTAATTTTCACATCTGTCAACGCCTGCTTTCTTTGGGATTGGAATTATTATATTCTTCTTGAAGTCTGAGGGTATTTCGCCTGTTTCATACATCATGCTCACCAGATGGTAGAGTTTTGTCAGGACTGGCTCTCCCAAGCCTGTCAGTAGTTCTAATGGAATGTTGTCTACTCCGGGTGGCCTTGTTTCGACCCAGGCCTTTCAGTGCTCTGTCAAACGCTTCACGCGATATCATATCTCCCATTTTATCTTCATCTACATCCTCTTCCATTTCCATAATATTGTCCTCAGGTACATCGCCCTTGCACAGACCCTCTATATACTCCTTCAACCTTCCTGCTTTCCCTTATTTGCTTAGAACTGGGTTTCCATCTGAGCTCTTGATATTCATGCAAGTGGTTCTCTTTTCTCCAAAGGTCTCTTTAATTTTCCTGTAGGCAGTATCTACCTTACCCCTAGTGAGATAAGCCTCTACATCCTTACATTTGTCCTCTAGCCATCCTTGCTTAGCCATTTTGCACTTCCTGCCCATTTCATTTTTGAGACGTTTGTATTGCTTTTTTCCTGCTTCATTTACTGCATTTTTGTATTTTCTCCTTTCGTCAATTAAATGCAATATTCCTTCTGTTACCAAAGGATCTCTACCAGCCCTCGTATTTTTACCTACTTGATCCTCTGCTGCCTTCACTGCTTCATTCCTCAGAACTACTCATTCTTCTTCAAGTGCATTTCTTTCCCCCATTCCTGTCATTTGTTCCGTTATGCTCTCCCTGAAACTCTGTAAAGCCTCTGGCTTAGTCAGTTTATCCAGGTCCCATCTCCTTAAATTCCCGCCTTTTTGCAGTTTCTTCAGTTTTAATCTACAGTTCTTAACCAATAGTTTGTGGTCAGAGTCCACATCCGCCTCTAGAAATGTCTTACAATTTAAAACCTGTTTCCTAAATCTGTGTCTTACCATTATATAATCTATGTGATACCTTCTAGTACCTCCAGGATTCTTCCATGTATATAACCTTCTTTTATGGTTCTTGAACCCCCATTCCATATTCACCTACTATGTTTCCTTCTCTCCCTTTTCCTGCTGACGAATTCCAATCACCCATGACCATTAAATTTTCGTCTCCCTTCACTACCTGAATAATTTCTTTTATCTCATCATACATTTCATCTACTTCTTCATCATCTGCAGAGCTAGCTGGCGTATAAACTTGTACTAATGTAGTAGGCATGGGCTTTGTGTCTATCTTGGCCACATTAATGCGTTCACTATGCTGTTTGTAGTAGCTAACCCGCACTCCTATTTTTCTTTTTTCATTATTAAACCTACTCCTGCATTACCCCTATTTGATTTTGTATTTATAACCCTGTAATCACCTGACCAAAAGTCTTGTTCCTCCTGCCACCGAACTTCACTAATTCCCACTATATCTAACTTTAACTTATCCATTGCCCTTTTTAAATTTTCTAACCTACCTGCCCGATTAAGGGATCTGACATTCCACGCTCTGATCCGTAGAACGCTAGTTTTCTTTCTCCTGATAACGACGTCCTCTTGAGTAGTCCCCGCCCGGAGATCCAAATGGGGGACTATTATACTCCGGAATATTTTACCCAAGAGGACGCCATCATCATTTAACCATACAGTAAAGCTGCATGCCCTCGGGAAAAATGACGGCCGTTCGCAGTACCAGCACAGCAATGCCCATTTGGTTAGTGTTACAAAGCCAGATCAGTCAATCATCCAGACTGTTGCCCCAGCATCTACTGAAAAGGCTGCTGCCTCTCTTCAGGAACCACACGTTTGTCTGGCCTCTCAACAGATACCCCTCCGTTGTGGTTGCAGATACCCCTCCGTAGTGGTTGCGCATACGATACGGCCATCTGTATCGCTGAGGCACGCAAGCCTCCCCACCAACGGCAAGGTTCATGGTTCATGGGGGGGTTCAGACGTAGAGTACCGTCTGTAAAACTGTGTTTACTTGATCTCAAATCTTTCTGTTGTTTCTCTACGCCAGGGATGCTTATTGCTATGTCGTCCATACGGGAGTCTGCCCGATGGTCAAACGTGGTTATGTTTGTACGATTCTCCGGTGTGAACGATTTCTTGAACGTGAAGTTTGAAACTTCGGCTTTCATTTTGCTGTCTTCACCTGCCACACAAGGTGGGTCAACAAGTGACTGGATGGAAGCCTTAGAACCGCTTAGCGATTTTACGTAGGACCAGAATTTTGTCCGGTTCTCTGCCAGATCCTTTGCTGAGGTATGGCGGTGGTAGTTGTTGTATGCTTCCCGTATAAATCTTTTCACATACGCACGAATCTGTACTAACATTTCCCTGCCGTCATTTGCGCGTTCTCTTTTGAACCGAGAGTGCAACAACTTCAGCTTCCTTGGCATTTCCCGAATTTTGTTGTTGAACCATAGCGACTCTTTTCTATCTTTAAGGGGCTCCGGAACGCCCTATACTTGCAATGTTAAAATAACGCTTATAAATTACATCTTTCCTCACAAAGTATTTGAGGTAGGAAGTTGAACTTTTTACAGATTATTTATTGGCATATGGGCTACAACTTAACACAGGGATTTTACAAAATTTTAGTTCGGTTATTAAAGATGATTTTTTTTCAATTGTAATGAAAATTCACAACATTTTTTTGCAATTTTTTATTTATATATTCAAAAATATACAGTTTTTTGGAAAAAGGCTGGGTTAAATTATGCAGAAGGTACTGTGTAACATTTACTGAAAGTTTGAAACAAATATGTTTGGAAGATCCTTAGAAAACATGTAATTAGTATGAGAAAATAAAAGTTTTGGGAATCGAGCGACAAAGATTGGATTAACTTTTTAGTGCATTCCAGGTCCATAGGATGGATTATCTTCATCCTCTGCAAACTCCTCCTCCAGCTTCCTCTTGTTCCTCCTCCTGTTTACTCTTGCTTGTATTTCTAGACTCTTTACAGCCCTGTATGCAGCCTGAAGGCGTTCCTTGTCTAAAGCAAGCATCGCTCGTTGTTGTGTTCGTAGATTTTGCTACCATTTTCTTCAGTTGCAGTTACTGCAACACTGTTCCAAAAGGTGGTCATGTATGAACACTTATCACATTTCAGTTGTATTTCACTAGCAAGTCCTACGTGCTTTATTATGGAGAGTTCCAGACCAACTTCACTACAATGAATACATCTTACACAGTTTGAAAAAATTCCTTTGAGAACCGACATTTCAAATATTTCATTCACATCCGATTCGCCCATAAAACATTCATAGTTTTCACTCATTGAACCAAGCTTCTTCTGTGAAGTATTTTCTTTCCCACTTTGACTGCTATGGGCAGGTGTACTTGAGAGGTTAGGTTCTCTCACTTGGTTATCGTCTTTATTGTTTACAGTAATAACACATACCTTTGGCTTTCCAACATTTATCCTTTTCTTAAAAGCCTTCAGAGGATTTCTAATAACTTTACTTTTACTCATTATTATACTTCAACAAAACAGAGACTCAAGAAACAGAATTAATTACGAATATTTTCGAGATAACTACTCTATAAACATGAAACAATCGACAATCACACCAGCGATATATATTGAACCATCACAGGTTAGCCACAACACATACTTTATCTCACATCACTAAAATGTACCTGATGAACACGGACGTTAATAATAACACCATTTGACAGCAGTTTAACAGCGCCACAGTGGGTCACGCCCATGTAGAACACATTTCAAAAAAAAATTTAAAAATACTTGTAGTCTTCGGAATTGAATAAATTATATATCTATTAAAAGGTAATAGTCTGCAGATTCAGAAAACGCAAAAAAGTAAAAATTGAACTTTTCATGATTTTGAGCCTTTCCGGAGCCCCTTAATCCACGTACTAGGCACATAGTTTTCCAGACCAAGATTTACAATCTGCATAGAATTCTCCCACAATTCCTCTACGTCCATCTTAATGGAAGTACGTGATGTCAGTTCACTGCCCAACTGAGATGCTAACAATCACTTATCTTCTCTTTCTAGCACAAACACTCTCCTAGCTTTCTTGACTGGTTTATTAACTTTCGTATCTATAGTTGCTCGTAATCTCCGCTGTCGATGATGTCGAGCCAATTTGAAGCTACAAGGTCTATGATATTTCCATTGCTGCTGAAGACAGTTTTTTCAGGAAACGCCCCTTGACATTCCGCCTGCACTGAGGACAGCAATGTAGTCAGCGAATCTTATCACTGATATCCTTTCACTCTGAATTTCAGTTTCACTCCTGAAGCCCTGTTTTAAAAAATGGTTCAAATGGCTCTGAGCACTATGGGACTCAACTGCTGTGATCATAAGTCCCCTAGAACTTACAACTACTTAAACCTAACTAACCTAAGGACATCACACACATCCATGCCCGAGACAGGATTCGAACCTGCGACCGTAGCGGTCGTGCGGCTCCAGACTGTAGCGCCTTTAAGCGCTCGGCCACTCCGGCCGGCCAAGCCCTGTTTTATTTCTGTTTCTTTGATATATGAATTGAAGAATCAGAGAGAAAGCCTGCATTCCTGTCTTACACCCTTTTTAATCCGAGCGCTTCGTTCTTGGTCTTTTTCCTCTTGGTTCTCGTGCAAATTGTATATCAACCGTCTTTACCTATGGCTTACTCCCATTTTTCCCAGAATTTCGAACATCTTGCACCAATTTACAAAGTCCCACGCCCTTTATATGTAGACATCTCTGTGTCTTAATTTTTCTCAAGTCTTGCTACTATCATCAAGCGTAACGTCAGAACTACCAATCTCATGTCTTCACTTTTTCTAAAGTAAAACTGATCCACCAACCAGATCCTTTGTTTCTCCCTTCCTCTGAATATTATTCTTATCATCAGTTTGGATGCATGAGCTATTACGCTAGTGATGCCATAGTTCTCGCACTTATCTTCCCTTGCTGTCATCGTCATTGTGTGGTTGATATGTTTCTAAAAGTCAGACGGTACGTCTGCCAGCTCAAAGATTCTACAAACAACTTGAGTTGTCGTCTGCTTGCCACTGCAACACTGATTTTAGAAATCCTAAAGGAATCCCCCCCCATGAACCATGGGCCTTGCCGTTGGTGGGGAGGCTTGCATGCCTCAGCGATACAGATGGCCGTACCGTATGTGCAACCACAACGGAGGGGTATCTGTTGAGAGGCCAGACAAACGTGTGGTTCCTGAAGAGAGGCAGCAGCCTTTTCAGTAGATGCTGGGGCAACAGTCTGGATGATTGACTGATCTGGCCTTGTAACACTAACCAAAAGGGCATTGCTTTGCTGGTACTGCGAACGGTGAAAGCAAGGGGAAACTACAGCCGTCATTTTTCCCGAGGGCATGCAGCTTTACTGTATGGTTAAATGATGATGGCGTCCTCTTGAGTAAAATATTCCGGAGTAAAATAGTCCCCCATTTGGATCTCCGGGCGGGGACTACTCAAGAGGACGTCGTTATCAGGAGAAAGAAAACTAGCGTTCTACGGATCAGAGCGTGGAATGTCAGATCCCTTAATCGGGCAGGTAGGTTAGAAAATTTAAAAAGGGCAATGGATAAGTTAAAGTTAGATATAGTGGGAGTTAGTGAAGTTCGGTGGCAGGAGGAACAAGACTTTTGGTCAGGTGATTACAGGGTTATAAATACAAAATCAAATAGGGGTAATGCAGGAGTAGGTTTAATAACGAAAAAAGAAAAATAGGAGTGCGGGTTAGCTACTACAAACAGCATAGTGAACGCATTAATGTGGCCAAGATAGACACAAAGCCCATGCCTACTACATTAGTACAAGTTTATATGCCAACTAGCTCTGCAGATGATGAAGAAATAGATGAAATGTATGATGAGATAAAAGAAATTATTCAGGTAGTGAAGGGAGACGAAAATTTAATGGTCATGGGTGATTGGAATTCGTCAGCAGGAAAAGGGAGAGAAGGAAACATAGTAGGTGAATATGGATTGGGGGGAAGAAATGAAAGAGGAAGCCGCCTTGTAGAATTTAGCACAGAGCATAACTTAATCATAGCTAACACTTGGTTCAAGAATCATAAAAGAAGGTTATATACAGGGAAGTATCCTGGAGGTACTAGAAGGTATCAGATAGATTATATAATGGTAAGACAGAGATTTAGGAACCAGGTTTTAAATTGTAAGACATTTCCAGGGGCGGATGTGGATTCTGACCACAATCTATTGGTTATGAACTGCAGATTGAAACTGAAGAAACTGCAAATGGTGGGAATTTAAGGAGATGGGACCTGAATAAACTGAAAGAACCAGAGGTTGTACAGAGTTTCAGGGAGAGCATAACGGAACAATTGACAGGAATGGGAGAAAGAAATGCAGTTGAAGAAGAATGAGTAGTTCTGAGGGATGAAGCAGTGAAGGCAGCAGAGGATCAAGTAGGTAAAAATACGAGGGCTAGTAGAGATCCTTTGGTAACAGAAGGAATATTGCATTTAATTGACGAAAGGAGAAAATATAAAAATGCAGTAAATGAAGCAGGCAAAAAGGAATACAAACGTCTCAAAAATGAAATGGACAGCAAGTGCAAAATGGCTAAGCAAGGATGGCTAGAGGACAAATGTAAGGATGTAGAGGCTTATGTCACTAGGCGTAAGGTAGATACTGCCTACAGGAAAATTAAAGAGACCTTTGGAGAAAAGAGAACCACTTGCATGAATATCAATAGCTCAGATGGCAACCCAGTTCTAAGCAAAGAAGGGAAAGCAGAAAGGTGGAAGGAGTATATAGAGTGTCTGTACAAGGGCGATGTACTTGAGGACAATATTATGGAAATGGAAGAGGATGTAGATGAAGATGAAATGGGAGATATGGTATTACGTGAAGAGTTTGACAGAGCACTGAAAGACCTGAGTCGAAACAAGGCCCCCCGGAGTAGACAACATTCCATTAGAACTACTGACAGGCTTGGGAGAGCCAGTCCTGACAAAACTATACCATCTGGTGAGCATGATGTATGAAACAGGCGAAATACCCTCAGACTTCAAGAAGAATATAATAATTCCAATCCCAAAGAAAGCAGGCGTTGACAGATGTGAAAATTACCGCACCATCAGTTTAATAAATCACTGATGCAAAATACTAACACGAATTCTTTACAGATGAATGGGAAAACTGGTAGAAGCTGACCTCGGGGAAGATCAGTTTGGATTCCATAGAAATGTTGGAACACGTGAGGCAACACTGACATTACGACTTATTTTAGAAGAAAGAATATGGAAAGGCAAACCTACGTTTCTAGCATTTGTAGACGTAGGAAAGCTTTTGACAATGCTGACTGGAATACTCTCTTTCTAATTCTAAAGGTGACAGGGGTAAAATACAGGGAGCGAAAGGCCATTTACAATTTGTACAGAAACCAGATCGCAGTTATAAGAGTCGAGGGGCATGAAAGGGAAGCAGTGGTTGGGAAAGGAGTGAGGCAGGGTTGTAGCCTCTCCCCGATGTTATTCAATCTGTATATTGAGCAAGCAGTAAAGGAAACAAAAGAAAAATTCGGAGTAGGTATTAAAATTCATGGAGAAGATGCAAAAACTTTGAGGTTCGCCGATGACATTGTAATTCTGTCAGAGACAGCAAAGGACTTGGAAGAGCAGTTGAACGGAATGGACAGTGTCTTCAAAGGAGGATATAAGATGAACATCAACAAAAGCAAAACGAGGATAATGGAATGTAGTCAAATTAAATCAGGTGATGCTGAGGGAATTAGATTAGGAAATGAGACACTTAAAGTAGTAAAGGAGTTTTGCTATTTAGGGAGCAAAATAACTGATGATAGTCGAAGTAGAGAGGATATAAAATGTAGACTGGCAATGGGAAGGAAAGCGTTTCTGAAGAAGAGAAATTTGTTAACATCGAGTATAGCTTTAAATGTCAGGAAGTCGTTTCTGAAAGTATTTGTCTGGAGTGTAACCATGTATGGAAGTGAAACATGGACGCTAACTAGTTTGGACAAGAAGAGAATAGAAGCTTTCGAAATGTGGTGCTACAGAAGAATGCTGAAGATAAGGTGGGTAGATCACGTAACTAATGAGGAGGTATTGAATAGAATTGGGGAGAAGAGGAGCTTGTGGCACAACTTGACTAGAAGAAGGGATCGGTTGGTAGGACATGTTTTGAGGCATCAAGGGATCACCAATTTAGCATTGGAGGATACCGTGGAGGGTAAAAATCGTAGAAGGAGACCAAGAGATGAATACACTAAGCAGATTCAGAAGGATGTAGGTTGCAGTAGGTACTGGGAGATGAAGGAGCTTGCACAGGATAGAGTAGCATGGAGAGCTGCATCAAACCAGTCTCAGGACTGAAGACCACAACAACAACAAAGGAATATTATCCGTCCCTTTTGCGTTATTTAATCGCAGGTCTTGCAAAGCTCTGCTAATTTCTAAATCTAATTCTGGATCCCCTATGTCTTCCATTTTCATGTCTCACACTTCTTCTTTCATTACGTCACCAGAGAAGCCCTCTCCCTCATATAGACCTTCAGCGCGTTGTTCCCAACCACTTGCTCTCTCCTCTGCCTTTGACAGGGCAATTCTTCTTACATTCTCCATTTTGAAGCCTTTGCTTCTTATTTCAGGGAATCCTTTTTTGACCTTACAATATACCGAATCGGCCCTTCATAGAGGTGTCCATTTCTCTTCAGATGAACTGTGTGGCACCTGCCAGACTGAGATTCATTGGAAAAATCCTCCGGAATCACAAAGGAGGTAGCTTACAAATCCTTCCTTCTGCCAATGCATGAATACTGCTCCTCAGCCTCGGATCCGTTCCACATGGGACCGATAGACAAAATAGAGAAGATGCAAAGAACAGCAGCATGTTTCATTACAGGGCCATTTAGTAAGCGCGAGAGCGTCACATACACTACTGGCCAAGAAGAATGCAGATGATAAACGGGCTTTCATTGGACAAATATATTATACTAGAACTGACATGTGATTACATTTTCACGCAATTTGTGTGCATAGATCCTGAGAAATCAGTGCCCAGAACAACCACCTCTGGCCGTAATAACGGCCTTGATACGCCTGGGCATTGAGTCAAACAGAGCTTGGGTGGCGTGTACAGGTACAGCTGACCATTCAGCTTCAACACGATGTCACAGTTAATCAAGAGTAGTGACTGGCGTATTGTGACGAGCCAGTTGCTCGGCCACCATTGACCAGACGTTTTCAATTGGTGAGAGATCTGGAGAATGTGCTGGCCAGGGCAGCAGTCGAACATTTTCTGTATCCAGAAAGGCCCGTACGGGTCCTGCAACATGCGGTCGTGCATTATCCTACTGAAATGTAGTGTTTCGCAGAGATCGAATGAATGATAGAGCCATGGGTCGTAACACATCTGAAATGTAACGTCCACTGTTCAAAGTGCCGTCAATACGAACAAGAGGTGACCGAGACGTGTAACCAATGGCACCCCATACCATCACGCCGGGTGGCACGCCAGTATGGCGATGACGAATATACGCTCCCAATGTGCGTTCACCGCGATGTCACCAAACACGGATGCGACCATCATGATGCTGTAAACAGAACCCGGATTCATCCAAAAAAGACGTTTTGCCATTCGTGCACCCAGGTTCGTCTTTGAGTACACCATCGCAGGCGCTCCTGTCTGTGATGCAGCGTCAAGGGTAACCGCAGCCATGGTCTCCGAGCTGATAGTCCACGCTGCTGCAAACGTCGTCGAACTGTTCGTGCAGATGGTTGTTGTCTTGCAAACGTCCCCATCTGTTGACTCAGGGATCGAGACGTGGCTGCACGATCCGTTACAGCCATGCGGATAAGATGCCTGTCATCTCGACTGCTAGTGATACGAGGCCGTTGGGATCCATCACGGCGTTCCGTATTACCCTCCTGAACCCACCGATTCCATATTCTGCTAACAGTCATTGGATGTCGACCAAGGCGAGCAGCAATGTCGCGATACGATAAACCGCAATCGCGATAGGCTACAATCCGACCTTTCTCAAAGTCGGAAACGTGATGGCACGCATTTCTCCTCCTTATAGGAGGAATCACAACAACGTTTCACCAGGCAACGCCGGTCAGCTTCTGTTCGAGTATGAGAATTCGGTTGGAAACTTTCCTCATGTCAGCAGGTTGAGGGGGTCGCCACCGGCGCCAACCTTGTGTGAATGCTCTGAATAGCTAATCATTTGCACATAACAGCATCTTCTTCCTGTCGGTTAAATTTTGCGTCTATAACACGTCATCTTTGTGGTGTAGCGATTTTAATGGCCAGTAGTGTAGAAGCTCAGCCAACTCAAGAGGTAGGCGCCGTAAGAGAGGTGTTATGCATAACGAGAGCGTACGTTGCCAGCAGTGTCGACGAACACGATTGCTTTCCCCTTTTTCTCGCGAAGTGACAATGAACGTAAAATCAGATTCAGGCTCACACGTGGGCTTTCTATCAATCGTTTTTCCCGCGACTGGAACAGGAAATGGATGAGTGACAGCGGTACATAAAGTACCCACCGTCGCACACCGTAACGCTCGTTTTAAACGAGCAACTTTCTGGCCAAAGTCGACTACTCGAAGTGAGTGTGCTTCGCGTGCCTGCGTGTAAATCAAAAACTACCACGACGCGTGTGTGTCTATGACTTCGATGATCTATAGATTGTGCCGAGTGTGGAGTTCTAAATGTCCGACTATGCTACACACTACGCGTGCGCAGAGACAAGGGACTAGACGGCATCTGCTAACATCGAAAGTTATAACCTAATCTGGTCGGCCTCACTTCTGTTATAGAAACTTATTTTGTGCTTCCGTGTTTTTTTTTGAAGCTTTATTATGTAATTTGCTTAGTTTTCATGACACATTAAAAAGTTATGTAAGGTCCTGGTAGTTTTTCCTACTACATCTACATCTACATGGATACCCAACTAATCACATTTTAAGTGCCTGGCAATGGTTTCATGAACCCCCTTCACAATTTTTTATTATTCCAATTCCGTATGTCCGCAGCTCGTGGTCTCGCGGTAGCCTTCTCGCTTTCCGATCACGGGGTTCTGGGTTCGATTCCCGGCGGAGTCAGGGATTTTGACCTGCCCCGAGATGTCTGGGTGTTGTTGTCTCTTCTTCATCATCATCGTCATTCATCCCCATAACGGTCGGGGGAGGCAACGGAAAACTGCCTCCATCAGGACCTTGCCTAGTACGGCGGTGTGGGTCTCCCGCATCGTTCCCCCACTCCCTGTCAAGAAGCATGGGACTTCATTTCCATTCCAATCTCGTATAGCTCGCGGAAAGAACGAACACCTATATCTTTCCGTATGAGCTCTCATATCACTTATTTTATCATAGTGATTGTTTCTCCCTATCAAGATCGGTGTCAACAAAATATTTTCGCAATTCGGAAGAGAAAGTTGGTGATTGGAATTTCGTGAGAAGATTCTGTCGCAACGAAAAACGCCTTTCTTTTAATGATGTCCAAACCAAATCCTGTATCATTTCCGTGACACTCTCTCCCATATTTCGCGATAATACAAAACGTGCTGCCTGCCCTTCTTTGAACTTTATCGATGTATTCCGTCAGTCCTATCTGGTAAGGATCCCACACCGAGCAGCGGTATTCTAAAAGAGGACGGACAAGCGTAGTGCAGGCAGTCTCCGTAGTAGGTCTGTTACATTTTCTAAGTGTCCTGCCAATAAAACAGAGTCTTCGGTTAGCCTTCCCCACAACATTTTCTAAGTGTTCCTTTCAGTTTAAGTTGTTTGTAATTGTAATTGCTATGTATTTAGTTGAATTTACGGCCTTTAGATTTGACTGATTTATCGTGCAACCGAAGTTTAACTGATTCCTTTTAGCACTCACGTGGATGACCTCACACTTTTCCTTATTTAGGGTCAAATACCAATTTTCACACCATTCAGACAACGTTTCTAAACAGTTTTGCAATTTGTTTTGATCTTCTGATGATTTTATTAGTCGATAAACGACAGCGTCATCTGCAAATAACGTAAGACGGCTGCTCAGATTGTCTCCCAAATAGTTTATATAGATAAGGAACAGCAAAGGGCCTATAACTCTACCTTGGGGAACGCCAGAAATCACATTTGTTTTATTCGATGACTTTCCGTCAATTACTACTGACTGTGACCTCTCTTACAGGAAGTCACAAATCCAGTCGCATAGCTGAGACGATATTCCACAAGTACGCAATTTCACCATAAACCGCTTGTGTGGTACAGTGTCAAAGGCCTTCCGGAAATCCAGAAATACGGAATCAATCTGAAATCCCTTACCAATAGCACTCAACACTTCGTGCGAATAAAGAACCAGTTGTGTTTCAACAGAACGATGTTTTCTAAACCCATGCTGAATGTGTGTTAATACATCGTTTTCTTCGAGGTAATTCAAAATGTTCGAACACAATATATGTTCCAGAACCCTGCAGCACATCGACGTTAATGATATGGGCCTGTAATTAAGTGGATTAGTCCTACTACCTGTCTTGAATATTAGTGTGACCTGTGCAACTTTCCCGTCTTTGGGTACGCATTTTTCGTCGAGCGAACGGTTGTTTATGATTCTTAAGTATGGTGCTAATCCATCAGCATACTCTAAAGGTACCATATTGGTATACAGTCCGGACCAGAATGCTTGCTTTTATTAATTGATTTAAGGTGCTTCACTACTCCAAGAATATTTTCTTCAACGTTACTCATGTTGGCAGCTGTTATTGATTCTAATTCTGGAATATTTACTTCGTCTTATTTTGTGAGGTCATTTCGGAAGGCTGTGTTTAGTAACCCTGCTTTGGGAGCACTGTCTTCGATAGTATCTCCATTAGTATCGCGCAGAGAAGGCTATGATTGTTTCTTGCCGCCAACATGCTTCACATACGACCAGAATCTCATTGGATTTTCTGGCAGGTTTCGAGAGGCAGTTTCGTTGTGGAAACTGTTATAGGCATCTCGCATTGAAGTCCGCGCTAAATTTCGAGCTTCTGTAAAAGATCGCCAATCTTGGGGATTTAGCGTCTGTAAGATAGTGTTCACCTACAAGAGAGACGAAACACTTGCAAGCAAAAGTATTTATGTTTTCCAGAGAGAGAAAAACCATATACTGTGCAAAAATAAGAATGTAAACAGATAAATGCGTTTTAGCAAAAACTATTTCGGCAGTGAAAAAGTCAGATTATTGGACGAGAAAAATAATTTTGGCTGTTGTTTGGCACTTAGCAAGAAAACTAGACACAAAGGATAAAGAAAAAAGATACTATTTACTTTCTGCATATTGTCTCACTGTTTGCAATTACATACTTTCTCGAGCAAATACATGCATATGGTCGGAAACGTTTGGATGACACTTTTCCTATTCTTTCAGTTCTCAGGAGTGCAGAGAAGTTACCACACGACCGGTGACAAGAACTTCCATCAGGAATTCTGCTTTAGTAATTAATAAAAATCTATTGACATTCCTTGTTCCTACTTTTTGTTACTATATTTCGATTTTTTCGTAAAAAGTATTGGCCTCTCATAACCTCACTTTCACCATTCGGGTGCCAAACTGCACAGCAGACAGCTCTCACAGCACCGGAAATTTTGGCGCTGACGGTGTATGTGTGTGTCTGTGTGTGTGTGTGTGTGTGTGTGGCGTGTGACGAGGGCCTCCCGTCGGGTAGACCGCTCGCCTGGTGCAAGTCTTTCGATTTGACGCCACTTCGGCGACTTGCGCGTCGATGGGATTGAAAGGATGATGATTAGAACAACACAACACTCAGTCTCTGAGCGGAGAAAATCTCCTACCCAGCCGGGAATAAACGCTAGATGCGCTACAGTAGCCGCGCTTGTCTCGAGTAGTCAACTGAAACAAGAAAGTCGGCCGTGTAAAAGGGCCTTAACGTGGCTTGTAGTGTATGGATGCAGTTGTATAAAAGACAACACAACCATTCAACCGGCTGACGTGGTATACATCTTATCCCCTTCTGCGCATCTTCGTCGCCCCCCCCTTTTCCGCCGCCCTGCTTCGCGCAAGCACATCCGCTGCTTCGCTGCCAAATGCCCTCCGTGCCGCAGGGCACACACGTGGGTCCCTTTGCTGGCCTACTTGTGCAGAGTCCGACGTGGTCGCCGGCCTGTGGAGAGGCGCGGAGGGAGAAGGCGATGCGTCACATCCACGCCGCGTGCTCCGGAGGGCGAAAGCGCCTGCTGACGGCTCGCGACTGGCGACTGGCACACCAGTAACGTCTGCTGCCGTAGGCCGGCGTGGCGCCAGCTGGTCTACAAGGCTGGGGTCGCCGACCGCTGAGTCTCATTCTGCCGCCGGCCTCCTCAGTTACGGCACAACTTGCCGGCGAGCGGAGTAACCCGGAGCGAGGTAGCGTGGCGTGGCTTGGCGTGATACCAACCGTTGCTCGATTATCGTCAGAAAATTGCCAGTCATTCAGAGTTAGCGAGATGGCCAACTGTTCCGCTGTGAAGGCCCCAAGGGAGTTTGAACGATTGCAGTGTTACACAGGCCAGTCGTGGAAGCTATCACTCTGTAGAATTACTACCTAACATTTATTAACTAAATAAGAGGGCATGCTGAGAAGTAATGCCTCCCAACTTTTTGTTCTGTTCTCGGTATATGTTGAGGTATTACACTACTGGCCATTAAAATTGCTACACCAAGAAGAAATGCAGATGATAAACGGGTATTCATTGGACAAATATATTATACTACAACTGACATGTGATTACATTTTCACGCAATTTGGGTGCATAGATCCTGAGAAATCAGTACCCAGAACAACCACCTCCGGCCGTAATAACGGCCTTGATACGCCTGAACATTGTCAAACACAGCTCGGATGGCGTGTACAGGTACAGCTGCCCAAGCAGCTTCAACACGATACCGCAGTTAATCAAGAGTAGTGACTGGCGTATTGTGACGAGCCAGTTGCTCGGTCACCATTGACCAGCCGTTTTCAATTGGTGAGAGATCTGGAGAATATGCTGGCCAGGGCAGCAGTCGAACATTTTCTGTATCCAGAAACGCCCGTACAGGACTTGTAACATGCGGTCGTGCATTATCCTGTTGAAATGTAGGGTTTTGCAGTGATCGAATGAATGGTAGAGCCACGGGTCGTAACACATCTGAAATGTAACGTCCATTATTGAAAGTGCCGTCAATGCGAACAAGAGGTGACCGAGACGTGTAACCAATGGTACCCCATACCATCACGCCGGGTGATACTCCAGTATGGCGATGACGAATACACACTTCCATTGTGCGTTCACCGCGATGTCGCCAAACACGGATGCGACCATCATGATGCTCTAAACAGAACCTGGATTGATCCTAAAAAATAACGTTTTGCCATTGGTGCACCCACGTTCGGCGTTGAGTACACCATCGCAGGCGCTCCTGTCTGTGATGCAGCGACAAGGGTAAATGCTGCCATGGTCTCCGAGCTGATAGTCCATGCTGCTGCAAACGTCGTCGAACTGTCGTGTAGATGGTTGTTGTCTTGCAAACGTCCCCATCTGTTGACTCAGGGATCGAGACGTGGCTGCACGATCCGTTACAGCCATGCAGATAAGATGCCTGTCATCTCGACTGCTAGTGATACGAGGCCGTTGGGATCCAGCACCGCGTTCCGTATTACCCTCCTGAATCCACCGATTCCGTATTATGCTAACAGTCATTGGATCTCGACCAACGCGAGCAGCAATGTCGCGATATGATAAGCCGCAATCGCGTTAGGCTACAATCCGACCGTTATCAAAGTCGGAAACGTGATGGTACGCATTTCTCCTCCTTACACGAGGTATGACAACAACGTTTCACCAGGCAACGCCGGTCAACTGCTGTTTGGGTATGAGAAATCGGTCGGAAACTTTCCTCATGTCGGCACATTGTAGGTGTCGCCACAGGCGCCAACCTTGTCTGGATGCTCTGAAAAGCTAATCATTTGCATATGACAGCATTTTCTTCCTGTCGGTTAAATTTCGCGTCTGTAGCATGTCATCTTCGTGGTGTAGTAATTTTAATGGCCACTAGTGTACACTGACGGAAAAAACCCGCAATACCAAGGAGCTGTGCGACATAAACGAAAGCTGTTAGACGTGTTTCTACACCAGAAAGATGATGTCCATTCAAATTTCGCGCCAGTCGCATGAGAGCGGCGCTAGTAGCGCGCTATGGGGATGCAAATCAGGTTTGTTTAGACACACGCTGTAACGCTCGTGAGCGTTACGTACCTTTGAGTCAGGACGTGCTGACTTGATGTAAATCAAGAGTGCCTTTAAATCGACAAAGCGGCATTATCAACACCCCACTGAATTTCAACAAAATCGTGTAATAGGCCTGGATGTTTCATCTGTGGTATTGCAGAAAGACTTGGCAGGAATGCAGGCACTGTACATGAGTGCTGGCAGTGGTGGTTACGATAATGTACGGTCGCAAGAAGACCGGGTTCCGAATGGCGACGCGGCTCCACGGAGACGGAAGACCAGTAATAGGACAACCTTCGTGTCGCCCCAGTGACGTCATCCAAGATAGCGGGTGTGATATCAGTTGATGACGTCATCCAAGATGGCAGTCACGACGACAGCTGATAACGCAAGTGCCACACGCCCCCTAGCAGGAAGTTTTGAATTTTGGTGGGAAGATAGGTCAGTTGGGCTACCTCCACTGACCTAACCCCCACCCTAGAAAAATGGCGGGACGTTCAAATTCCATCAATACAATGCAGTACACCTAAGAAAATGGCGGTAAAGAAAGGTCACCTCCACTACCCTAAGTCACATCACCCTAGGAGCTGGTGGGAAGTTTGATTTTTGGTGGTAAAGAAAGATCAATTTGCTTATCTCTACTAAGCTAGAAAATGGCGCGAAAGAAAGGACACTTGGACTAACCGCAGTCACCTGACCGCCACCTGATCCTAGGGATTCGTGGGAAAAGGAATCGGCCTGCAATGCGCTTCTGTAGAGAGGAAGGAGTGTGCTTTTTTTTAAATTTTGGAACCATTTATTTAGGGGTGGGGTACATTTATCACAGTGATACAGAACAGACGCTCTGATGTGCCACACAGCATACAGACCTGCAAACTACTCCTAAATAACTGATCTATAATGCTCTACACACGTGCCTGCTAATTGTGAACTGTCAAAATAATGCACAGCCTACAGACATGCAAACCACACGTAAATAATGCAATACACTTACGTCCAGAGAGCTGGACAACTCGTAAATTGTAAAAATAATAATCCATCTAAAAGACTCTGCAAACATTCTTGCTAATCGACAACTGCCAAAATCATGCACCAGTCTTTATTTAAACAATTAGAGACAGCACCATCATCCAGTGTGTTTGCCTGGAGGTCCGCAGCCCAACTGACCTAGTACACAGTACCCCCACCAGATAGCACTATCAACCCTCTCATCAGTTCGACTGCTTTCCCTCTCCTGCGATTCTAACGGGACACGTCTGATGCGCCTAGCCTGCGTGCGCACGTAGTGACGTCACAGTGTAGTGCATAGTGCCAAGTCGTCCTCTGGGCCGCGCACCTGTGTGTTCACCACTGCCGACGTTATTCCCATCTATACCTGCACTCCAGCGAAGACCTATTTGCAGAGTGGCTCACCCTTGCAGACGCTATAGAAAAACAGTTCCACCACTCGCGACATGTGTGTGTAATGCACATACTGATGACACAGATCATGCAATAGAAATCTGCTTGCAATTGTAATGGTACTCGTGCGACGTGTGTAGCCAGCACTCGCATAGTTACATAACAGTGTATAGCTTGCATATATACAGACATCACAGATTGTGCAATAGAAAGCTGCCCACGATTCAAATGGAACATGTGGGTGCCATTGCCCCCGGCCCCGACCCCACCCCAGCAGTGACTTCCACAGCATCACTCTGGCATCCAAGGGTTGCCCTCCCTCAGGCTAGTGGGTTACGGCTGCAGCAACAACCCCTGACTCTGTGCTCCCAGTAAGTAGCTGCCTGCACCTCCTCTGCCATGATGTCCTCACCGATCATGTGAGGTACAGCACACACCCATGTACACCTCACCACAGAACTAAAAGGCATGCTCACACAGATCCAATATGCGAAATGCCTCTGGAGGGCACGTGTGTTTACCATTGCTGCTGCTATACCTATGGATACTGACATCACAGACAGTGCTATAGAAACCAGTTCCAGAATAGCACAGATTGCTTTCCTCCTAGTCATCATAATGGAACATACGAGCTGCATCCAGGCGTGTGTACCTGCCCCAGCGTAACAGACACCTCGCCACTAAACTTCCACGTAACGACTCGCCATCTAAAAGGATCTCAATGTTATTCTGACATCACATGGCTTTGTAAAATAAGAGCCAAGTCGACCTCTCGGAAATTGTGTAGCGTCCCAGAAATAGTTAACACTCGCTTTCGTGATGTCTGAGCTTGTATGCACGGAAATTCTTGCCCTAAAAGAACCTGTTTACGAAAATAGCGCGGAATAACGCCGAATGCATATCTCATGATGGCTCTAACGTGGCACCCTATCCATCAAGTGTTACCCTTCATGCTTTCAACATACACAAACGTACTCACTGCTTTGTAGAGACTCCTATATCGCAGAACAAAGGATACCCTGTGAATGAATTGAGCATTGTGATTGGCTCTTATCGAATTTACCTAACAAATTACTGATGCCATCGGTGCGAAGCGCCATCTTCCTTTTCTTTCTTTCTGCAGATGGGACTTTCAGTGGTAAAATTATTTTGTACAGATTGCTAAATTGCAATGAGAGCTAAACCCACAAAGTTGTCTACAGATGATCAAATACATATGAGAGTCACAAGAATATTGGAAGCCAGGAACATATTTACCAATGTAACTACAATTAAATATTACAACTACTGATACAGTCTGACATCAATCGATGTACATTTAATGTCTCGTCTTGACGGCTGTGATTCTGGAACGAATCTCAGTATCTATAGCGCACATAATTTCCCACATTCTCTCATACCCTCACAGTTATCGATATGCTGAGTCTATACATCCCTCACAATAGGACACACAGTCATCTTCTCTAGTCATGCCACAACATAAACCACAGTAACTTTACAATGCAATATACACACTTTTTACACCATATAAACTACAGCAACTTTACAATGCAACACATAAATTTTATACAAACAGTGCAGTTATCTTTTATATCTGTACAATACCTGAAAAAAACTGGTCGCCATATTTCACCAACTACTAAACCTCACAGAATGCCATACATATCGTCAAATATGGAAAGACTATTATTCAATTACACTGCTCTCCCACTGAGGACAGGAGCTTGAATATTAGAGAGTGAAACCGATATCCAACCCAGCGATATATCACCGCGTACTGTGTCGATGTAGTAAACATACATTTCATATCCTCCACCATACATAATCATCCCTTTTACATCAGAAAGCCATCAGAGGATCGATGTCACTCTCAGAACTGTTCTACAAGTTCGGCTTCATTTCTCCCCCTCAGCACAAATGCATTACTGTTTCTGGTCCAGACCTGCTTGCTTGCTTGCTTGCTCGCTTTTCTACACCCACCTCCAGACTCTGGGATTACAAGAACAAATCTAATTTCACATGGTTTGCTAGACTGTCATACCATTTTCGAAGTTCTTCTCAATACCAAGCACATATCAATATCGCTTGCATAGCAGTACCACTGGCACGATATAATTCCAAAGATACAGACTAGAAATTATTTCTCTAGAAACCCGAAACTTGAGTTAGGTGGGGCATGCTGTAAACCACTGACTAACTAGAAACCTGTCACGTCTGCGAAGACATTTACTCAGCAACTTGAAACAAACAAAGAGTACTGATATTTCCAGATATTTCCACTCACAAATACTGATGTTGGTGATGTAGTAGAATCCAAATCACCCCTATAATTTACAGGGTCAACTAAAGTGTTTCTCATGTCTAGAGAACCAGGAAATGTGTATTCCACATGCTACATGTACACACCACAATCGATCATCCCTCAACTAAATAAAGGCGTGAAATGTGCAGAAGCAGTGAACCGAACAATTTATATAGGAGGGAATAACAATCCAGTGCAAACACACCTCCATATTCAATCTTCTCATATTTCCATGTAATTTCTAAAGCTATCCCATGCTATCACAGTACTCCACGTCAAATCCATACATTCCTTATGACTGGACATAGTTATTTCCTTTGCATATGTCAGAACACAAACACATACTTTATAAGCTTGATGCTCAATGTGAACATATCACATATCCTCTACTACTAAGTATAATATTTCGTCAATAACTGATCACTGGCGATACGAGATAACACTGAGAGAAAATCAACCATGGGTGGACATGTCTCATAATTTTTTCTTCCGAGTGCTACCACTGTGTGAGAGCCATAATTGGCCAGACGTCAAAAGAATTTCGATCCCAACAACTACTGTATGTTACTGCCACAAGCTGTCATGGTTCTACAGATGCACACAAGTAAATAGGTTAAAAGCTGTACTGGCTTTATAAATAGAGGTATGACATTACCTCTGAATGAGGTCGTTTTTGTATCTGGACAAATACTGAGACGGTGATCGCTGGAGTATATGTTATCAGAACAGCAGCGCGCTTACAAGTAGCCCATGATGCAACCCTGTGATAAAATCGCTAAATTTTGAAAGTTATTCGGCTAATGAGCGTGGTATGAAATAGGTATTTCCAATTCCCTCACGCTGCTAGATATTTAGCCGGTATGTGTAACGTATTCTGACTCAATGCCATGTCAGAGGTTCTGCGATATATCCACTTAGTTATAGGTGATGACTGATTGAGAAGGTCACAAACAGTGGTGATAGATGATGCCCTGAATGAGCTCATAAGAAAATGTACACTATCTTCTCAGATGTCTAGTGTTACGCTATCCATTAGAAATGATGTCCATGATTTGGAATCAGGTCTTTCCATTCAAGCAGATTCCTGCACTGGATTGCAGCCACAAGTTATTCATATTTCTAGCACTCTCGTATCTCTAAACGAGACACCTATCTCAAATCTAGCTGCTACAGTAAAATTCCAACATGATTTTAGCCAGCCCCTACACATCTTGCAACTGCTCCCATTCCTACAGCTTTCTGCATGTAATCGTTCCAAATTAGGCCAGGACTGAGCAGAAGTCGGAGAAAGACATATCCACCGCCTTCTGTGGCCCATGTAGAAACAGAACGACCTGAGTTAGTGCAACAGGATCGTGTTTTGACCATTCGGTGGAAATGTGCGCAATGTGGTACGTCTCCAAACTAGATACAGATACTACAGTCCAAAGCAGATCCGAGTCCATTAAAATCAATCAGCCCAACATGCTATCATCGTTATTCTGTACAATCCAACAGAGAAAAATTACGAACTATAAAAGCTCCAGTAACTTCATCCAATATAGAACTCACCTAGATGCCATTGCAGGCATGATGATGCATAACTGCAATACGGATCTGGCGCAGAGAGAGTTGTGTGATTCTCCCCAGAATAGCACTCCTAATGGTGTACCCCATCCCACACCGAATTTACACCTCAAACTGCTGCTGCTACTGATGCCTGTGTGGCACGATCCCATTAAATATACAAACACTACAGAGGCCACTTTAAGATTTTATCACCTATACTCCAAGAAAATGATCATATCCCACAGAGTATACAGTAAGTCGCAAGAGACTCTCCCTCTGGTCCTGTTTAGATGTTTGAAACACTGTTTTCCAACACACTTTTGTACAAAGCTAAACATTTTCTTTTTCTGCCACGATTTCGAGACGTGTATCAGGTTCTAAACTGACATTAAGACGTTCTGATCCACGGCCTCTCGCAGAAAACTAGACATCACACTGTGTAAATCATGTTATTATGGTGGCTACCATAACATCAGGTATCAGATAGATTATATAATGGTAAGACAGAGATTTAGGAACCAGGTTTTAAATTGTAAGACATTTCCAGGGGCAGATGTGGACTCTGACCACAATCTATTGGTTATGACCTGTAGATTAAAACTGAAGAAACTGCAAAAAGGCGGGAATTTAAGGAGATGGGACCTGGATAAACTGAAAGAACCAGAGGTTGTACAGAGTTTCAGGGAGAGCATAAGGGAACAATTGACAGAAATGGGGGAAAGAAATGCAGTAGATGAAGAATGGGTAGCTTTGAGGGATGAAGTAGTGAAGGCAGCAGAGGATCAAGTAGGTAAAAAGACGAGGGCTGGTAGAGGTCCTTGGGTAACAGAAGAAATATTGAATTTAATTGATGAAAGGAGAAAATATAAAAATGCAGTAAAAGAAGCAGGCAAAAAGGAATACAAACGTCTCAAAAATGAGATCGACAGGAAGTGCAAAATGGCTAAGCAGGGATGGCTAGAGGACAAGTGTAAGGATGTAGAGGCTTATCTCACTAGGGGTAAGATAGATACTGCCTACAGGAAAATTAAAGAGACCTTTGGAGATAAGAGTACCACTTGTATGAACATCAAGAGCCCAGTTCTAAGCAAAGAAGGGAAAGCAGAAAGGAGGAAGGAGTATATAGAGGGTCTATACAAGGGCGATGTACTTGAGGACAATATTATGGAAATGGGAGAGGATGTAGATGAAGATGAAATGGGAGATATGATACTGCGTGAAGAGTTTGACAGAGCACTGAAAGACCTGAGTCGGAACAAGGCCCCCGGAGTAGACAACATTCCATTGGAACTGCTGACGGCCTTGGCAGAGCCAGCCCTGTCAAAACCCTACCATCTGGTGAGCAAGATGTATGAAACAGGCGAAATACCCTCAGACTTCAAGAAGAATATAATAATTCCAATCCCAAAGAAAGCAGGTGTTGACAGATGTGAAAATTACCGAACTATCAGTTTAATAAGCCACAGCTGCAAAATACTAACACGAATTCTTTACAGACGAATGGAAAAACTAGTAGAAGCCGACCTCGGGGAAGATCAGTTAGGATTCCGTAGAAACACTGGAACACGTGAGGCAATACTGACCTTACGACTTATCTTAGAAGAAAGATTAAGGAAAGGCAAACCTACGTTTCTAGCATTTGTAGACTTAGAGAAGGCTTTTGACAATGTTGACTGGAATACTCTCTTTCAAATTCTAAAGGAGGCAGGGGTAAAATACAGGGAGCGAAAGGCCATTTACAATTCGTACAGAAACCAGATGGCAGTTATAAGAGTCGAGGGACATGAAAGGGAAGTAGTGGTTGAGGAGGGAGTAAGACAGGGTTGTAGCCTCTCCCCGATGTTTTTCGATCTGTATATTGAGGAAGCAATAAAGGAAACAAAAGAAATATTCGGAGTAGGAATTAAAATGCATGGAGAAGAAATAAAAACTTTGAGGTTCGCCTATGACATTGTAATTCTGTCAGAGACAGCAAAGGACTTGGAAGGGCAGTTGAATGGAATGGACAGTGTCTTGAAAGGAGGATATAAGATGAACATCAACAAAAGCAAAACGAGGATAATGCAATGTAGTGGAATTAAGTCGGGTGATGCTGAGGGAATTAGATTAGGAAATGAGACACTTAAAGTAGTAAAGGAGTTTTGCTATTTGGGGAGCAAAATAACTGATGATGGTCGAAGTAGAGAGGATATAAAATGTAGACTGGCAATGGCAAGGAAAGCGTTTCTGCAGAAGAGAAATTTGTTAACATAGAGTATAAATTTAAGTGTCAGTAAGTCATTTCTGAAAGTATTTGTATGGAGTGTAGCCATGTATGGAAGTGAAACATGGACGATAAATAGTTTGGACAAGATGAGAATAGAAGCTTTCGAAATGTGGTGCTACAGAAGAATGCTGAAGATTAGATGGGTAGATCACATAACTAATGAGGAAGTATTGAATAGGATTGGGGAGAAGAGAAGTTTGTGGCACAACTTGACCAGAAGAAGGGATCGGTTGGTAGGACATATTCTGAGGCATCAAGGGATCACCAATTTAGTATTGGAGGGCAGCGTGGAGGGTAAAAATCGTAGAGGGAGACCAAGAGATGAATACACTAAGCAGATTCAGAAGGATGTAGGTTGCAGTAGGTACTGGGAGATGAAGAAGCTTGCACAGGATAGAGTAGCATGGAGAGCTGTATCAAACCGGTCTCAGGACTGAAGACCACAACAACAACAACAACAACAACAACCATAACATGCCATACACTGGACAGTTTTAAATAAAAGACAGTTACAACATAAGGAAACCAGAAGAGTTTGGCTGCGCTGTGCAGAGTTTCCAAATTGATGTCCGAAAGTGATTGAGAGCCTCTACATTTAAACTCGGCGATTTTATCACGGGGCTGCATCGTGGGCTATGTGTAAGTGCACTGCTCGTCTGATAATATACACTCCAGTGATCACTGTCTCGGTATTTGTCAAGATAGAAAAACCATCTCATTCGGAGGCTTTTAACCTGGATGCTTGTGTGCACCTGTTGAACCATGACCGCTTGTGGTAGTAACATACAGTAGTTGTTGAGATCGAGTTTTTTTTAACATCTGGTCGATTACAGCTCTCTTTCTAAGACACAGCGGTAGCACTCAAAAGAAAAACTTATGAGACGTGCCCACCCATGGTTAATTATCTCTCAGTATTATTTTGTATCGCCAGCGATCAGTTATTGATGAAGTATTATACTTAGTAGTACAGGCTGTATGATATGTTCATGTTGAGCATCAGGTTTATAAAGTATGTGTGTCTGTTCTGACATATGCATAGGAAATGACTATGTCCAGTCTTAAGGAATGTATAGATTTGACGTGGAGTACTGAGATAGCATGGGAAGAGTATGTCAAGTCATAAGAATGGTACTCATATTTCTATTTCCAGAGCCACAGCCATCAATAGGGTGTACTTCCCATACTTCTCTCATTGTCGAATATTGTTCAACTGAGACCACGATCGTAACATTTAGTTGTAAGTATATGGATAAAATATATATGCAAGTGATTTCTTAGGATGATTGATTCTACCAGTGCGTGTGCAGCCTGCAGCACGGTTCGCCTGTGCAGGGGTGATTCACGTTTCCCATTAAAGGAAGGAGCTGTCAGAATGGAGAGGACTGTTGGAGTGTAGGAATGTAGATGAATTAACCGTGTTGTCTTCTAGACGATCGAATAGCGAACCAATACTTAGTATATGTTGGATACCTTTCGTGATTGCGTGGAAATCTGAGAAGATTGAATACGGAGGTGCGTATCCACAGGATCGTTATTCCGTCCTATATAAATTGTTCGGTTCACTGCTTCTGCACATTTCGCTCCTTTA
Organism: Schistocerca americana; assembly: GCF_021461395.2. NCBI lineage: Eukaryota > Metazoa > Arthropoda > Insecta > Orthoptera > Acrididae > Schistocerca > Schistocerca americana. The sequence continues at coordinate 484,083,174 of NC_060126.1, read as the reverse complement.
TTTAGTTGAGGGAAGATCGATTGTGCTGTGTGCATGTAGCATGTGGAAGACATGTTTGCTGGTTCTCTAGACATGGGAAACACTTTAGCTGACCCTGTAAATTATAGGGGTGATTTGGATTCTACTACATGGAATGGAAAAGAAAATTGAGAATGCGCTAGGTGACGATCAGTTTGGCTTTAGGAAAAGTAAAGGGACGAGAGAGGCAATTCTGACGTTACGGCTAATAATGGAAACAGGGCTAAAGAAAAATCATGACACTTTCATAGGGTTTGTCGAACTGGAAAAAGCGTTCGACAATATAAAATGGTGCAAGCTGTTCCAGATTCTGAAAAAAGTAGGGGTAAACTATAGGGAGAGACGGGTCATATACAATATGTACAACAACCAAGAGGGAATAATAAGAGTGGACGATCAAGAACGGTGCTCGTATTAAGAAGGGTGTAAGACAAGGCTGTAGCCTTTCGCCCCTACTCTTCAATCTGTACATCGAGGAAGCAATGATGGAAATAAAAGAAAGGTTCAGGAGTGGAATTAAAATACAAGGTGAAAGGATATCAATGATACGATTCGCTGATGACATTGCTATCCTGAGTGAAAGTGAAGATGAATTAAATGATCTGCTGAACGGAATGAACAGTCTAATGAGTACACAGTACGGTTTGAGAGTAAATCGGAGAAAGACGAAGGTAATGAGAAGTAGTGGAAATGAGAACAGCGAGAAAGTTAACATCAGGATTGGTGGTCACGAAGTCAATGAAGTTAAGGAATTCTGCTACCTAGGCAGTAAAATAACCAATGACGGACGGAGCAAGAAGGACATCAAAAGCAGACTCGCTATGGCAAAAAAGACATTTATGGCCAAGAGAAGTCTACTAATATCAAATACCGGCCTTAATTTGAGGAAGAAATTTCTGAGGATGTACGTCTGGAGTACAGCATTGTATGGTAGTGAAACATGGACTGTGGGAAAACCGGAACAGAAGAGAATCGAAGCATTTGAGATCTGGTGCTATAGAAGAATGTTGAAAATTAGGTGGACTGATAAGGTAAGGAATGAGGAGGTTCTACGCAGAATCGGAGAGGAAAGGAATATGTGGAAAACACTGATAAGGAGAAGGGACTGGATGATAGGACATCTGCTAAGACATGAGGGAATGACTTCCATGGTACTAGAGGGAGCTGTAGAGGGCAAAAACTGTAGAGGAAGACAGTGATTGGAATACGTCAAACAAATAAATTGAGGACGTAGGTTGCAAGTGCTACTCTGAGATGAAGAGGTTAGCACAGGAAAGGAATTCGTGGCGGGCCGCATCAAACCAGTCAGTAGACTGATGACCAAAAAAAAAAAAAAAGAAACATCATCACCGACATTGGTATTCGAGAGTGGAAATATTAGTTTCCTCTATTTGTTTCGAGTTGCTGAGTAAAATTGTCTTCGCAGACGTGACAGGTTTCTAGTTAGTCAGTGGTTTACAGCACGCCCCACCTAGCTAAAGTTTCGGGTTTCTAGAGATATAATTTCTGGTCTGTATCTTTGGAATTATATCGCGCCAGTGGTACTGCTATACAAGCAAATTCTCCTGTTCCCTAATCACAAGTGGAAAGTAACTAAATAAATAAGTAAACTTTCTAAGCAGTAATCACTGACGTGTCTGCACTTTCTTCCCAAGCCTGAGGTTCCTCTTTGTGAGTGCGAACGCTCTAAGTAACCCCTCAGTAAGTTTTAGGTGCCTACACATATATTGGCTCTACAGTAATGCCTAACTGCAGAAGTCTAAAACAGAGCTGCACGAGGTATTACAGACTTGTCCATAACAACTGATTCAGCTTTCTATTGTGCTGTTGTGGTCCGAAAGCTGGTTTGAAGCATGATAATCTACCCTGCGAAAGCCTCTTCACCTCTGGGTAACTGCATCGATTTCAACCTGTTTACTGTATTCACGCCGTGGACTCCGTCAACAATTATTACTCTCCACACTCCCTTCCCTTACCAAATTCACGATTCCTTCACACCTCACAATGTCTCGTATCAGATAATTAGCTCTTTTAGTCAAATTGTACCATAATTATTTTTTCTCTCCAAATCGATTCAGTACCTCGTCTTTAGTTGTTTGACCACCCATATCCACAACTTTTCTTGAAGTACCACATCTCAGAAGCCCAAATTTTCTTCTTGTCTTGTGCAGAAAAGACATCTTAACAAATAAATTTAAATCCTATCTTTTTCAGACACGTCTTTTCCAGAAATGCTTTTCTTGTTATTGGTACTCTGCATTTCATATCCCCTGTACTTCGACCACCTCCTGATTCTCTCAAGACTGCCTGATTCAATTCATCTACATTCCGTCACCTGTCTTATACTTCTGTTGATGTTCGTATGATAAACCCTTCTCAGGATATTGGGCATTCTGTTCGACTGCTGTTCTAAGTCCCTTCCCATCTCTGAGAGAATTACAGTGTCATTGCGAAACCTCAAAGTTCTCTTTGGTTTCCGTTCCTACTTGCTCAGAGTACAGATTGAATAACATCGAGGATAGGTTACCGGTTAGTCTTAAGCCTTTCTCAACTGCTGCTTCCCTTCATATCTCTCATATGTAACTTCTGATAGCTTTCTAACGAGGTCTTTCCAGTCAAAATAATGAAATAACACAGCATTGCGAAGCTCAAAAATGAAAAAGAAAATCCTATTCATCAAGCGCTACTGTACGGAAGTTTTGTATTTGTTCTCTGCATTTGTGGCGAGCACACAATTTAACGAATTAATTATTAACGTTTTAAGAAGTTTATTAGCACTGATTCTCTATGATACAGCACGTATTATGTATGATGTTCATAAATCCATGTGAACCAGCTATTTTTTATCTGATCTACTGCTTTTCTGACTCGATATCTCGTATTATTAAAGCCAGTTTTTCCTCTCCCATGTCCGTATGTGTGAATGGTGCCTGCACACGAATTTCCATTGAAGAGTCTGGCACCTGATGAAATGAAATGACGGTTATGGCGTCATTGACCGGGAGACCCAGTCTAGAGCAAGTGCAGTTCTTCCCGTTTGACGTCATTTCGGCGACTTGCACGTCTTTTTTATGAAAATGAGATGACATTTTTGGAGCAATACAAACACCCAGTCCCCGAGCTAAGAAAATCTTCGAGCTGGCAGGGTATCGAACCCGGGACCCCGCGATGTACAGGCAGCGACGCTAAACACTTTTTTCGTGATTCTTGAAGAATTCCCGGCGTTCTCAACATTCTATGAGGCTCGAGATTGCAGCGGGATGACGTTGATTTCTTGCCACAATATTTCAGGCGAGTGTCGAAAAGTCAACATGATCCGGCTGCAATAACGAAACCTCATAAAACACTTTTTTTTTTTTTTTTTTAAATTCTGTTACACCCGAACAGCGGACTGTCACGTGACATTTGTGGCTTATTAGAATCGCACTAAGCCGTCTAGCCACAACTAATGTAAACAATAACACGGAAACTTTTGCTGCTGGCTACAGTAAACACGTCTAAATTTCGAGAGAATGCAGGCTGCACTGAGTAGCAGACAGCCAAGATTTTGTGGAGATTGTGCAGATAAATAGACGAGAGAGGAGACGGGAGTGTGAAATACGAGACCGGGCTGTCGTCGAGTGTGCAGCAAGGTATTAGGACCAAGACCCCTGCAGTGGAGCCCAGCTGGCGGTGCCAGGCGCTCAGACGGAAAGAGAAAAGCCGAGGGAGAAATAAGTGGAAGAGGGGGGAGGCAGAGAGAGAGAGAGAGAGGGAGTGAGAGAGGTGCCGGAGTGGGGGAGTGCGTTTGCGCCAGTACGGTAGCGGCTAGCGAGCGCGGGCCCAGGGCAGGGGAGAGCCGCGCGTAGGGCCTCGTTTCGGGGGTCAACGACCCGCGGTGAGTGGCGGAGGGGGGACAACACAACACGGCGGGCCCGTCTCATATCGCGCGCTTCCCGTCCTTATTCCTCCTGCCTGCCGCTATAACACGCTACTGCCCCCCCCCCCCCCCCTAGTCTCTCTCTCTCGCCATTTTTTTTGCCTTTTCATTTTGCTAGCCAGCAAGGGCGGGGCGTTAAAATATTTCATGAGTCCACAGGACGACTTTCCCCTGCCGGAATCTGCAGGCACATCGCCCACAAAACTGCGCTGCAAACAGTTACGCCGAGAGCATTTCCGCCGTAGGCCTCTCACGTCCTGTAAACATATGTAGGGCATACCCCTTTATCCAGCAGACACGCTCGCGCACAAGAGCCTTGTGCATTCGACCAGTAGGTACTTGACGCTTAACATCCAACAGCGTAACGGCTAGCGGTGAACGACACTACAATTTGTAACACTAGGAAACAGGTGTCGATCCTCACTTCGGTTCTGGGGCAGAATGTGTCACAGTTTACTGCATCGCGCTCCTCCCCCCCCCCCCCCCCCCCCCCCACCCCTGTGTATGTGTGTCTACACATACACAAGTATTGACTGCGATCATCCAAACAAAAAATGGTTCAAATGGCTCTGAGCACTGTGGGACCTAACATCTCAGGTCATCAGTCCCCTAGAACTTAGAACTACTTAAACCTGACTGAAGCGCCCAGAAACGTTCGGCCACCAGCGGCCGGCGATGATCCAAACTTTCAAAGTGTCAAATAAGTCTGCGATATCAGTAATAGATAACAATATAATGTAAATATTTTAACATAATAAAAATTATATGTTTACATGTTTCAGGTCCATGAAAATATATTGACTATGGTACCCTAGGAACAGCATGGCTTCAATCCCCCAAGATCAACCACCATCAATGGTTCTTGTTCTGCAGTTCGCAAGCAACGCTCTGTATTAACCCAACAACCACTCATACGCAGTCTCAGTTATCTACAAACAAAAGCTTCCGACGGGCTAAACAGGAGTGGAGTTTTGCAAAAACTTCACCCAGTACTATAGTTCAATTCTTTTATCTTGGCGGCTCGCGCATGCCCGCCCTGACGCGGGAGATTACTGCGTTCAGTTGCACGCGCCAAGAGAAGCAGCGCTCTAGTATAGTATAGTTCGCAAACTTACGTTTAGGGGGGAGCGCGCAGTTTATGAAGTAAAGCCACCACGGTCGCATTAACCCTTTCGCTGCTACGGAGACGTGCTCCCCGCATTCCGGGATGTGCGCGATTTTGTCATCACTGCACTGCTCGCCTGTGCAGACACATGGTGTTCCGACTGCTTTGACACACTTTATCATTCGATTTCACAAAAACTACTTGGCGCAAAAATTTCATTTTTACACATCTTCTTGATTGATACCTTCCCCCCATAAATGACTTAATTTTGTTTCGATGTTCAACGTAGTTATTGTGCAGCATTAGATGTAGTAAACCATTGCACGAAATTTTGAAGATTTTGCAGAGGTAAAAGTCCTTAGCGCATACTTTCCGTATGGTCGATTTTAGTTGCCACTAGAAATTTCAAAAAATTACATTCAAACGAATAAAATTCATGAAGTAAAACACTTCGATATTGTTTTTAAAGTAAAGAAAATATTAAGCACCGATCAAGGTTTGAACTCAGAACCTTTCACTTAGCAGCCATGCACCTTTTTTTTTTTTTTTAATCTCATTTTGTTGGCTTTTGTTCGTTGCATCTGCTCGGGGCGGAGGTCGTAAGACATCCGTTTAAGGTCGTTGTTGATCGATTAGCTCAGTTTTTTTATTACAGAGGGCTGCTAACCCTCTGACCGAACACGCTGAGCTACCGTGCCAGCATGCACTTCAGCCATTTCGTTAACGCAGCTCGTCATTCAATGTTTCTCCCGGAGGACTTTAAAATATCACGCAAAATACCGACAAACACTGTTGGTATGATTATGGATTACTCACGTTTCCGTCGAAGTACAATAGGAAATAAACAATTACCGCTCTTCTTTATTGCGAAAAAGCGTTTAGTGAGAATGATTCAAACCCTTTCCCTGCTATCGCCTGAATTAGGAGGCTTATTTCTTGTTTGGTTTAATTAATTAATAGAATATGAAGCAATTGGTATAAAGAATGCTTTTTCCAAACTTTCTATAAAAGAAAGTCTGCTATCAAGACATTGTTTTTGTTCAAGTACTTTATTTATGAGTGAACGTTTCTGAAACTGAAGACACTCGTCCGTGCTCTGCACTGCAGTCGAGCTCTGGCAACGTCGTTCTCTGTTCACTGTGAAACGACCCCATAGAAAAATTAATGAATTACTGTGCTGGTAAACCCCTTACGTTATTTCATTTTCAAACAGCTGAGCAAAACTCAACGTACTCAGACATTTCTCTCTTTACTTATTCTGATCATCACTAAACTGACACACAATATTTTTAGCGCAACGCAATCTTACTTTCAATAATCCCTACAAAAGAATGGCCCTGACTAACAATAACCTATACCTTTCATGAATCACTTACCTCACAAAAATCTTCGTTATTAGAACTACTGCAATACAGCGAGCGCCAATACTGCCAGCTAGAATCTTTTATTTAACTACTGAAGGCACTAACTACTGATAGGCATAGTTAGCAAATGAAAGATTTTGATAGAGAACAGTCATAATATATAGATCAGTTCATGACATCCAGTCTTACAAATTTGCTGTCTGTGATGGGCACACGTCCAGATCATCCGGCCGGCCGCGGTGGTCTCGCGGTTAAGGCGCTCAGTCCGGAGCCGCGCGACTGCTACGGTCGCAGGTTCGAATCCTGCCTCGGGCATGGATGTGTGTGATGTCCTTAGGTTAGTTAGGTTTAAGTAGTTCTAAGTTCTAGGGGACTGATGACCACAGAAGTTAAGTCCCATAGTGCTCAGAGCCATTTGAACCATTTGAACCAGATCATCCGCTCTCAAAACTGCGCCATCTCTCTCCCCACATCCACCACTGCTGGCGGCTCACCTCCAACTGTGCAACGCTACGCGCTGTTCACAGCCAACTGCCCAACACTACAATAGCGACTATTTCAAAAATGCCCACCAGCCACAGACTGCACACAGCAAAGCTAGTGCTTTTCATACAGAGCGCTAGGTGACGCTACCAACATAAAAACCTAACCAGCCTTCTTACAATTGGCTGACTGTGTTTTGTGACGTCAGATGCGCAGAACGAACCTAAACTCGGCCGCCGTCGTAAATGACGCGCACTATAGTAGCGGAAAGTCAGTCTTCAGCTTTCTAACAAGCTGTCCTCCGGGAAAATACCATGAGACACCATGACGCATTAACACAGGGCCAGGAAATCCAGCAAACGAATGGACTACAGCAGGAGATCCTATAAGTCCCACTATATTTAATGTACTTACAAATAACGGATGCAGTTGGTAGAAGTGAGAGTGTGGCTGTATGCCGATGAAATGATTCCACTATGAGAAGGAACAGAGTCCCTCGAAGCAGCCGTTAAAAAGCTAGACGTGTGTTGCCAGAAAAACGACCTCGTCGTAAACAGGGATGCGAAAGAAGCAATGCAACTCAGAAAATGAGAAACCCTGGCAAACAATGAGAAATCGGTTCGTCAGTATTTGATGTGGTTTACGAAATATATCCAGCGGTAACGTTAGGTGACTCACCCTGTATAGGTGTTGCCGGCTTCAGCACCGTCTTCTGTCCGTTTACGTATTTTTGTACTCGTATTTGAATACGCATGCATTTGCTAGTTTCTTTGGCGCTTCGATGTAAAAGTCAATATAGAATTAATAATACAGTAGTTCCATTTGTCAGTCACATGTGTTGCAGGATTTAATTCGTCTCTCACAATAGATGCCTTCGTGTCTCTTGCTTACTGGGACAAAAGGCATTGTTTATCTCTGGGTTTCTTTCAGCTTTTATTTACGCTTCCGTGTAGCTCCGCAGGCAGCGCTCTCGACAGTGTATTTAACAGGAACTCAAAGAGAAGAAATCCCAGAGATGTTGGCGTGATAAAACTTGGAGCTGTCGCAAGCCTCGCGCAGTTACATTAAATAAGCGCCTAATTAAAATTTCCACAGCAAGAAATTTAAATGCTGTCTCAAAGTTTAAACGGACCGCCTAGGGACGCTGCTGCACGTTAATCTGACGGAAATAGCTTGGAGTCCCGCGAGCATGCCTCCAGCAGTATCGTATATTATCCGAACTTTGCACGTTCATTTCTTGCAGGGTACACATACACATGAATGTCTCTTGGGTAGAATAACTCGTCACCTTCTAAGATATCACTGAGACCGAAGACAAATGGACGGACATAACATCAAAACGACATCACAAAACTGACGGGCGCAGGTGCGATTTCGCTGTAAAATCACGTCAAGATTTTAAGAAATTTTTACTTTTAATATCTGTCTTCCCTACCACATTGCCTTGCCTTGACACTGTTTAAATAAGAAACAAGTCTATTTTCGACAGAAACTCTTATCATCTACGTCAGAAACATAATTTGGTTGTTAACAATTACAAACAGAACTTCTTAGCTTACGTTTTAAGTACTGTAAGATTAATCTGTACCTTATAACTGTGACTAAGCCCTGTGGCTGAGGACTTAATAACTTGAAAAAATAAAGTAACCAGCCACTATTTACGCAGATTTTTTTTCATGTAAGAAAAATAAGTCTGCCACATGTAAAATACCGGGATGCATCAGTAGATCTGTAAGTTATACATATAAATACAAAATAAAGAGCTACAAGTTACAGAATAAAAGTAAACTATTAAATATAATAGTAATTTAGCACATGGCCGCTGAAGCGTTCAAAATGCAGTCGACAAAAACATGGTATTGATGAAGGTGCAAATGTATTACACTAGTTGATGATACACAAAAATCGACCGAGCGAGGTGGCGCAGTGGCTAGCACGCTGGACTGGCATTCGGGAGGACGACGGTTCAATCCCGCGTCCGGCCATCCTGATTTAGGTTTTCCGTGATTTCCCTAAATTGCTTCGTGCAAAGGGCACGGCCGACTTCCTTTCCTATCCTTCCCTAATCCGATGAGACCGATGACCCCGCAATTTGGTCTCCTCCCCCAAATCAACCCAACCCCAACGCAACATGAAAATCGAAACGCATCTTGACATAATAAAAGCCAGCCAAAATGTGGCTGGTTATTGTATTACTACGAGTTGTGCAATATTGTGATCATTATAGCTGAAGCTGCATTGTATGTACACATAAAGAGGTCACGCTGTTTGGTCTACGAATTCCAGGAACTAGGTCTTTTTGATGATAATTATGACAGTAGGTTTTCTTCGGTAAAAAATTGTCTCAACCGGTGCAGAGATTTCTACAACAGGTTTACAGAAGATAAAATGTGCCATCGATGCAGGGTATGATGACCAGTAATAGAACGAAAAGGAAATCGTAAGGACAAACACTAACAACGTACTAAAAGTTTTCAGTCCTTCAATAGTTTGAGCAAAATGAAGTGGATTTACAGCGAAATGGTAAACGTTACAGAGCACTTACGTAGAAATGCATAAATACAGCATGCAATTCTCTCAGCATATGAAGGTACCAGCTGTTGCTGTGTAAGTCATAAAGTATGGGGGTCATGCATTTGTACCATAAATTAACGATAAGCAAAACCTGACCACGGTTAGCGTAGATAAATATTTTGAAATGTCAGCCATTGAACTGACAAAGATTTAAAGCTGGATACGTTAATCATGTTGTGTGTGTGTGTGTTGCACTCACCTAGCGGCAATATGGATACTTTTTTTTTTTTTTTTTTTTTTTTTTAAGAAATTAACTGAAGTCCTGGACAGAACCTCAGTTCCCATAACTGACAAAATTGTAAAGTGTAAAGGAAGAAATTAGTAACAATTTCCTGAACCCGATCAGGATTTCGGCTTTAAAGTGCCATTATGAACTGTTTTAATGTTATACAGTGCCTAAGATGGCATACTGTCGTATTTAAAATACACTGTTAGGCACATTGTCTAAGGGGCAGTATTTCTGGTAAAAGCCTACTGCTTTGTTTTATCACTGAGTCAAGATGGTATACTCAGTGATAAAGCAGTAGGCTTTTACCAGAAATACTGACCCTTGGACAATGTGCCTAACAGTGTATTTTAAATACGACAGTATGCCATATTAGGCACTGTATAACATTAAAACACTTGATAATGGCACTTTAAAGCCGAAATCATGATCGTGTAAATGTAACACTGCAAATAAAAAACAAAACAAAAAACAGCCTAATGGCGGTACTGACTTTAAAGAAATACATTATGACTGCGGCCCCACATCATGAAAAAAAAAATTATTAAACTTCCTGAACATTTGAATGCTTTTGGCATGGACTAATGGCAAACACATCAGTCTTAGCAATAGCCGCGCGGTGTAGCCGCTGGGTCTTGGGCGCCTTGTCACGGTCCGCGCGGCTCCCCCCGTCGGAGGTTCGAGTCCTCCCTCGGGCATGGGTGTGTGTGACGTCCTTAGCATAAGTTACTTTAAGTTAAGTAGCTTAATGACCGATGACCTCAGTAGTTTGGTCCCGTAAGACCTTACCACTAATTTACAAACATTTCTTAGACAATGTACTTACACATGGAAACTGCAACGTATATACACTGCCGAAAAAAAAATAGTACAAAGAGGAAAGATAACATCGGTTTTGATCTAATGGCGGCGTATACCACCTGGGGGATAATTATATGCTGAAAATAGTTTCGGCGTCGTCCGCCAACGGATAGCGTAGTGGAATAGCTACCATAGCACCATCTGTGTCTACACTTCAATAGACAATGCTCACACCCAGAAGGATCAGTGTGGTACAAACGTGTGAAATAAGCAGTCAGTAATACCAAGGAGACGCTCTAGTGCTTCCTACAGCCAACTGAGAGAGTTTGAAAGGGGTCAGATTGTTACCTTCCGAGTGGCGGGATGGTCCTGTCGGAGATCTGGGACACAAACTGGACGTGTTGCGACAGCTGTGCAACGATGCTGGCACCAGTGGTCACGTGAACATTCTCACACCCGTAGACGACCTCCTGGACGTCCACGCAGCACAGACGCCCGTCAAGATGGCCGTATTGTAGGGGCAGCAGTGGCAGGTCGTACAGCTTCTACAGCACAGGTAAGAGGGCTTGTGATTCCTGACTTGTCAACACCGACTTTGGCGAACTGGTTATTAGCATGAGACTACGGCCACGCACACCTCTACCCCGCTTTCCGATCACGCTACAGCTTCGAGATGCACGGCTCGACTGTAGACATGGGTAGTTCGCGAACAAACGGCTGCAAAGGAGCGGTCCACTAAGATGAACTAAAGGACCGAGGAACGAATTCCAAGCAACGATCGGTTCATAGTTCACTTCGGTCGCGGTGGTCTACTTATAGTTCCCGGGAACGAGGAACGATCGGTTCATAGTTCACTTCGGTCGCGGAGGTCTACATATAGTTCCCGGGAACGAGGAACGATCGGTTCATAGTTCACTAGTTCACTTCGGTCGCGGCGGTCACTTCGGCAGTTCTCGTTCCAGCCACGGTCCCGTGCTCGTCTCAGTCTCGGTCTCCCTCGGCCGCACCCGTCGTTCTTCGCATGACCACCTGTCTCAGTTCCACTACCGACTGCTCCTAGTTAGTTCAGTATCCAGTTGTTCGTTTCGTTCACTGCGCTCGCCCATTTTCAATGTGTTCCAAACTGTTGTTGCACTTGAGTCTGGCTATTCAGCGTCCACGACCGGTAATCAAAAAGTATTTTATAGTTACGTAAATTACACAAAAATTACGTTGTATGTAATAGGTACGTCTTTTCAGGTAACAAAAGGGCATATCAGCTCACTTCATTATATCGATGAACAGCAGCAGACGTACTTATAACAAGGGCGGGCCGCGGTGGTCTCGCGGTTAAGGCGCTCAGTCCGGAACCGCACGACTGCTACGGTCGCAGGTTCGAATCCTGCCTCGGACATGGATGTGTGTGATGTCCTTAGGTTGGTTAGGTTTAAGTAGTCCTAAGTTCTAGGGGACTGATGACCACGGAAGTTAAGTCCCATAGTGCTCAGAGCCATTTGAACCATTTTTATAACAAGGCAAGTTTTTTTGGTTATTCATATATTTTTTGGTTTCATCGACTTGATTTAGCAACTAACTTTCCATAATTTGCTTAATTTTTAGTGTAAGAAAATCCATATGAAACGATTTTCATGATCTTTCATATACAAAACATTACATATAGGAAGGCTCTAATTATTTTTAAGTTTGTTTGTTTCCAATTTGCATTACCTACTAGTTTGGTTTCTTCGAAAAAAAAAAAGTGGGTTGTGGGTCATTTTGACTCAGTAGGAAAAGCGGTGCCTCTCCATTTGAAAAGACATAGATTGCCATAAAATCGTATTTACTTATTATCTCAAAAACATTTCTTCAGAAGGAGCTTTCAAACCAAAAACTTTACTACTGTGAACTTAATTATTATCATTATTGCTGAATTAACTTTAATAATGAAACATAAAAACCTAATTTTTACTAAGCGTGTGACGCAAGTATGATGAGAAAACCACATTTTATTTTATGCTTCGATTAAGTCTACTTCGCCTACGAACTCAGAGACAAAGTGAAGTATAAACAGGGTGTAAACGATTATTGTTTACAACGTAGCATAGCTATGTAGTGGAAGTCGAAACGAAGAATTTCATACAAGACACTTGTGGTCTATTAAGTTGGGAAACACCCACCGACAGTTTTACCAGACTACATGTGCTATAACACATGCGCCTCGCGTGCGATTTTCACGTTCTCTTCTCCAGCTCTCTACACATCGTCATCGATTGTTTCGCAGTTCTTGCTTGCATTAGCTTGTTATTTCTTCACTGCCTAATTATTACGTGTTTGTCTGTTTGTTGTATCTGCTCGAAACGGGCAACACATCGTCCGTAATTGGCGAGCAGTCTGTACTCGGGGCCGGTTTTCCGTGCGCCACCCTATATTATTTCCCTGCGATCAGCCACACAAGGCCACGGTTGACTAAACGAGAGGTTCTGCAGAATCACAGAAATTACTTCTAAAAGTGTGTAAGAATTCTGTAATGAATAAAAACTCTATACTCCAGGGGGGAGGAAAGTGCCCCCTCTTGGTACCGTCCGTCCTTCAGTCACCTACACTACTAGTTTTCAGGTTTTCATAAGAACCATATACCAAGTACAAATGAACGGTGAACGAGTAAAAATGAACGGTTCCCAAAAAAGAACGATCAGCAGTGAACTAGTTCCCAAGGATGAACGAGTTTGCCCATCTCTAATCGACTGCTGCCGTCAGAGGATCACGTGCAAGATGGATTGGCGCTCTGTGGTCTTCTGTGATAAAAGCAGGTTCTGCCTACATGCAAGTACGGTCGTCTGCGCGCGCGACGTAGACCTGGTGAGCGCTGCCTCATAGAGTGCATTCGTCCAAGACACACTGGCCCCATCCCAAGCCTCGTGGTCTAGAGAGCGATAAGCCGCAGCTCTTGTTTTCCTCTGGTGTTTCTGGAGGGGTCGCTAACCAGCACTCGGTACGTGCAGAATATTGTTAGGCTGGCCGTATACCGCTCTTGCAACAGGAAGGCGATGTGTTGTTCCAACAGGATAATGCTCGCCCATACACTGCCTGTGAAAGTCAACGTGCTCCGTAAGACGTGCAGTAATTTCCCTGGCCAGCATTATCTCCGGACTTATCTGCAATAGAACACGTGGGGGATGTGATGGGACGACAAGTGACTCGAACGCCTCTTCAACCAATAACTTCAACGGAACTACGTGAAAAGGTCGAGTAAGGGCGCCATAACGCGTCCCAGGATAGTATTCGCCATCTGTACTATCGACTGGATGAGAAAATCAGAGCTTGCATTGCCGCCTGCGTAGGCTATATCACGCATTAATATCGCTGTTTCAGCATGGCTCGCTCGATACCTGGTACCTCAGAACCGCTTGTGCTATTGATCAGTAAATGCACGCATTTCATGTACCCCTTCCACACTGATGCAACAATACATGCTGAGTGAATTGAAAACTCCTAAAAGGGCGTACTAATTCTTTTCCGGTGGTGTACAAAGGATCTTGTCGTCTTAGACCATCGCCGGCCGTAGTGACCGAGCGGTTCTAGGCGCTTCAGTCTGGAGCCGCGCGACCGCTATGGTCGCAGGTTCGAATCCTGCCTCGGGCATGGATGTGTGTGACCTCCTTAGGTTAGTTAGGTTTAATCTAAGTTCTAGGGGACTGATGATCTCAGATGTTAAGTCCCATAGTGCTCAGAGCCATTTCAACTATTTCTTAGACCATCACAGCCAGATAATAAAGGTAGAGGCATGCGTGGAAAACTTTAAAAACTGCAGACCTATAAAAAAATTTTCTCTATGTCCAAAATAACGGGCATTGCCGAACCAAGCCCGGTATGAAACTTATCTGGGAAACACTGCAGATGCAAACTTATCTAAATTCTGCATGTTGTTCTAGCTAATTTTTGAGTAGACATTTCCAAAAGTAGGCTCTGAAGTAGCAGCAGCTAAGGAAAATGAAAAGATAATTGCCAGCCTGGGTGGCCGTGCGGTTCTAGGCGCTACAGTCTGGAAGCGCGAGACCGCTACGGTCGCAGGTTCGAATCCTGCCTCGGGCATGGATGTGTGTGATGTCTTCAGGTTAGTTAGGTTTAAGTAGTTCTAAGTTCTAGGGACTGATGACCTTAGAAGTTAAGTCCCATAGTGCTCAGAGCCATTTGATTTTCGAAAAGATACTTGCGTGTATTGGAAAATTATCTGAGACTCTTAAATACCTCCGTTCTTTACAAAAACGCTGTGCTAATCCAGAGTTCACAAACTATAAGCGTATTACAAAAAATATATACAGTGGGATATTGCTTGTTGCAAAAACAGCGCTCAATGACAGAATTGTATACGATGGGAAAAATAAAAGTTCAGTAATGTGGGACGTTGTAAAACAAGAAATATAGGAAGGTAGACACAAGTACAAGTAACACGCAAATCGAATATGTGAGTAGATTAATAATATATCCCCAAGAAGTGGAAAATTTTACAAGTGACTCTTTTCAACTCATGGAAAATAATCAGCCATAAAAAAGTCCCATAAGAGAAGCGTAACACTTAAAATGAATGATGTAGCCAGCATAACGATATATCGTTAGAGGTGCGCTCTACCAAAACTTCGGTTCGGTAGTTTTGGTACAGTATTTAAATGACGTAGTAAATGTTTAAGTTATGGTTACTGGTCACATTGGTCGGGAAAGAAAAAGAAATTGGGAGCCGACGAGTTGTCTATGTTTTTTGGTTGTTTGTTCTGAACACAATTAGTATCGACATCGTTCAATGTTAGTCCATTATGTGTTTTATATCCTTACAAAATGTAAATTGCATTTTATAAGCAACAAAAATTATTTGCTCGCGTAAATTCTGGGCTTTTTTGTAACCAAAGCAGTTAATTTGGATGCAAAAGCAGTTTACATGCACAAACACAAAACATCTGTATAATTATTATTGTTCTTTTGAATTCAATAGAACTTCCTTCATCAAGACCAAAGGCAAGAGTTTGTTGTTGTTATTGATAAATGTGAAAGTTGTTTATGAATAACCGAACATGTGTTATATAAGATCAACGAAATATTCAAATAATGTTTGTTATGTTTTTGAATGGCGCTTTTTTTTTTTAAATCATACCCTTTTTTGAGTAAATTGCGTATTGTAGTACTTATTTAAAAAAAAAATTTACTGCAACATGTTTCATGTTAAAAATCAACTCTCTTCGAACAAAACCTGCACCAACCTTCTTATTAAAGCCCCAGAGTCATCTAAAATGGTTTATTGTGTTGAAATGTTAATATGTCGAGCCTACGTGTTAATCTTTCTGCATGAAAATTAGTTTTCTCCTGCACGAAATCTGAAGTTTTAAAAAATTTCAAAAGTTCTTAATTATTTCTCACTCATTAAAAATAAATTGTTTCACTACATATAGAACTTCAAAAAAATAATCACAAAGCAATACTTTCTCTAAAACATGTTCCAGCTACAACTAAGAACGAAGAGAATTGCTGTAACGTATTTTAACTATATTCTGAAAAAAATCAGTCACACTAATGCGCCTTATTTTGCCCGGTTTATCATTTCAGACATTCAAATAATTTAAACTTTAACTGCAACAAAAGTCCGAGCCCGGTGCAACATAAAGTATTATTGCAGTCGGTCAGTTATTTAAATGCAGGACTAACTATATACAGTTTTGTAACGTCTATTAGGAAGCTCGCGCCAACCGGCGATGTTATTGTGTTCAGTGGTGCACTGGTGTATGTGTGTGTGTGTGTGTGTGTGTGTGCGTGTGTGTGTGGGCTGTGATAAAAAGATGAGTCGCAGGTGTCAGTTTCCGCCCCAACCGCCAGGGGTTCTGTGTTTCATAACACGTTTTTACATTCTCTTGTATTGTTTATTCTTTGGGATGAGGATTTTTAAATGATTTTATATGTTCCATGTTTTTATGACCGTGGGATACAGTGTCAACGACCTTCCTCCTTGCTCGCTTCTTCAATATATTCAGCAGATGCTGTTAAGACATTTAAGAATTTTGTATCATTGAAACCTCCAGACTGAGTTTTGTTCACGCTAAGCAAAAGCCAGTTAGCCGAAATGGTGTTAATCCCGACATTTTAATTCATATTGCCCTCATAACATGACTGGCATCCCGACCCCCCATGGCTGTCACATTAGCCCACTATCGGCCTGCTGTCACTGGGCGCGCAGTTCACGCCAGGTACTTTTCACTCCACTTGTGCTTCCGGATATTATGTGGTGGTGTTACAAAATCTCCTAGAATGTTTTTATAATAAATTACCACGAGGTAAATCCACATATTTGTGATTTCGTCTGGCCGGTCAGCATTATAGTTCAAATGGCTCTGAGCACTATGGGACTTAACATCTGATGTCATCAGTCCCCTAGAACTCAGAACTACTTAAACCTAACTAACCTAAGGACGTCACACACATCCATACCCGAGGCAGGATTCGAACCAGCGACCATAGCGGTCGCGCTGTTCCAGACTGAAGCGCCTAGAACGGCTCGGCCACACCAGCCGGCGTCAGCATTATACCTCGTGCAATCTCCTACCATTATTATTCATAAGGGGAGAGTGAAATTACCGTTACAGACACTAGGTATAACCGAATGAGGTGCTGCATACATTGAGGTATGTGTCTCAGACACCACATGATGGTGGCTCATGCTATATCTGTGTAGATCATGAACTTTTCAAGACCGATTCACAGTCTGACAGCTGGCGAAATTATGAATCAAATGACCCTAATCAAGGCTCGATTACATGTTTATGAAGCAAGTACACAAACTCAATATGCAAATATCTCCTAATAAGTAATTGTAATTAACGTTCGGTAACTGCCCATGGGAGAGCACAGGACTGTCAGACATCGATGTCTGAATAATTGTGTGACTACCACAAATAACTTTTATTATATGTTAAAATGTGAGATCAACCACGCTATTCCAAAAAAGTGAAACTGACGCATTTCGAAGGAGTAATCCTTCATCATGAGGTTTATAATATAACAATCTTGTAAATACGATAAATGTGAATAAATCTATTATTATATTTTATTGCTTTAACAAGATTTTTGTAGAATTGTACTGATAAGGATTTGCACCATCAAAACGCGTCTATTTTGGTGCCTTTGAACCTACATTTTAACACTGATTTTAACAACCATGACCTCGTTTTCATCATGGATAAAATCAAACTTTTATTAAAAGTTCCTAATATGTTGTTGACCACTAGAAAATTTTCTACAACTTGTCTGCTTATTACAATAACTGGAAAAATGCTAGACAGTAATCGCCACTTTCCTTTCGAGGCATATACAGCTCTTTCCCGTGGGTTCGGTATTTTTGTAGTAGCGGAAGTTGCAATGCAGCACTCGTCTCTAAACAGAGAGGCCACGGGGAATTCATCCCACTCCTTGACAGAATAGATTCTAACCTAACCTACCCTACCCTCCTTGATCCTACCACAAACTGACGAAGGAGATCCGGATCTTCAGCGCGCCAAGAATGCCGAGTGAAGGAATAACGGAGCAACTGCACAGTATATCATGCCGTCTTTAGCGTATCTTTGCGATGCAGTCTGCGATCTTGACTGCAGCGAGAGAGAGATCCATCACGGCACAACCAAAGGAGGAATGGAAACAGACAGATAGTCATCGCGCTGGACACCGGGTCCCCCATTTCCGGCCGGAAACAGAGGCAGTTTACGGCGCGTCATTTAGGAAGAATTTGGGCGGAGAGTGTGAGGGCGCCGGTCACGCGACGAATGAAAGCGCGGGGAACGGCTGCACGGAAGAAAGGAAGGAAGGGAGGAAGGAAGAGGGAGAAGGAAGCCTCGGTGAGTCAGAGAGCGGACGGCGTGCGAGACGCGGGAAGCGAGAAAGCGGCCACTCGGCGAGCTTCTCTTTGCCTCCCCCGTCAAGCCGCGGACAACACCTGCTGTGCGTCCGTGGTCAGGCATCCGAATCTCCTGTCCGCAGCGCCGAACAAAGGAGGCGCCAGATGCCCCGCTGACCGCTGCTTCCCCACTGGCCTCCCGTGAACAAGTGACGGTGCAAGTTTCGGGAATAAAGATTAGCGTACGATGAGCTCGTAACGGTCCCCAGAGGAGCGGGAGAATTGTCTCTCCGCTGCAGGCGGATGGGAAGTGTCTCCTGGGATGTGTAACGCATAGAAATGCGTTCCTTTCAAGAATGAAGTGGTATAGTGGAGTCTGTATGAAGATGCTGTGCTCGCCGACGTGACTGAGTTATCGAGTAGTGAGCTTCTCAAGTTCTCAGGAATCCTGGAACGGCTGTCGTACATCAAACAGGGATAACTCCTACGGAATATGGTAGCTGTATTGCGAGTTCATTGCTTCTCCTCTGCAGAACTGATGTTACATTCAAATCAGTGGAGTAACCAACAGAAATTTTGTTATTGCTAGAACTCTTCAAATAATCCACAACAGGTGTGATACTTTTCAGTTCGAAGACTGCTCCGACGAAGCTATAAAATGAAATCTCTTCACCTCTGCATAAGTACTGCAGCCCTGGTCTCCCTGCAAACATTTTATCCTCTGCATTACCAAATTAACTATTCATCCATCTCTTCTTTTAGTTACGTTGCGTATACACGAAACTATACTTCGATCAGAAGAACAAAGTGATTGAATGATGTTGCTGGTTCCCGTTTGTCTGCGCGCACAATATGTCTGCGGCAACAACAACTGTACGTTTCTCGTCTGGATGCATTCACAGGTGCTGTTTTGGGTTTCCTTAGTTGGGTGATAATGTTCTCTGGATGTATTCCAGTCTTTCCAGTCTCTCTTATAGTTGTTACCTTTTACAGCTCCCTCTAGTACCACGGAAGCAATTCGTGATGTCTTAACAGATGTCCTATTATTCTGTCCCTTCTGCTTTTCAGTGTTTTCCATATGTTCCTTTCCTCACCGATTCTCCGGAGAACATCTTCATTTCTTACCTTATCAGTTCACTTAATTTTCAACATCATTTTGTAGCACCACATTTCAAATTCTTCAATTCTCTTTTTTTTCGGTTTTCACACAGTTCATGTTTCACTACCATATAATACTATGCTCCAAACGTACATTCTCAGAAATATCGTCCTCAAATTAAGACCTATGTTTGAAACTGGCCAGGAACGCCTTTTTCCTGTGCTAGTTTGCTTTTTATGTGCTCCTCGCTTCGTACGTGACGAGTTATTTTGCTTCCCAGGTAGCACAATTCCTTAACTTCCTCTACTTCGTGACCACCAATTTTGATGTTGAATTTCTCGCTATTCGTAGTTCTAAGTTCTCGGGGACTGCTGACATCAGCAGTTAAGTCCCATAGTGCTCAGAGCCATTCGAACCAACTACATATATTTATTTTAAAGTTTATATCCTGCTTTTCTTTCTTTTATGGCGTGTGTTCCATAATATGAAAAATCGTCATGCATTGTCACCTTAAAAATTTATAGCATTTTTTTTATTTTTACATAATTTATGATACATAAATTGTGATGAATAATCTGTTCTTTTGAAGTGTATCTTACTTCAAATAGAATTTTAATGCTCATGTTTCTTCCACTTCGCAATAACGACAGTGATATGCAGAATTATCCAGTGGTTTTGGTCCTACATAATTCTCGCACTACTGCCAAGATAAGTGGTATATTAGCCTCAGTGGTACTGAGAAACAGCTGAAATCGCTAAAATTTAACAAAGGTTCAGTGCACAATGGACTCCCACTCACATTCTATATCAGACTTACGTCTGAGTTAACTTCTCTTTTAACCATAATCAATCATAGATCCCTCGAACAAGAAACCGTGCCCAGTGTTTGGTAGAAAGCACAGGTCACACAAAATGCAAGATGCATATCAGACTTGAATCACAAATCTAACGTCCAATATCCTTGAGATCCATTTGTTGTAGTGTTTTAGAACATATTTTGAGCTCAAACGTAATGAGGTATCTCGAAGAGAATGACTTCCTCCATGCCAACCGGCATGGATTCCGAAAACGTCGACCATGCAAAACCCAACGAGCAGGTTTTTTTTTTTCACATGACACCCTGAAGGGCGTGGATGAAGCCATTGAGGTGGATACCTTATTTGTCGATTTCCAAAAAGGGTTTGACTCAGTATCTCTATCATCAAAAGAACGATTTTATGGAGTATCGGGCGTAATTTATTACTGGATTGAGGACTTTATGGTATGGAAGACGCAGCAAGTTGTCTTAAATGGAGAGTCATCAACAGATGTAGAAGTAATTTCGAGCCTGTCGCAGGGGAGTGTGTTGGGACTATTGTTGTTAATGTTGTATATTAATGATCATGCAGATAATATTTTAATAACCTCAGTCTTTTCACAGGTGATTAGATTAGATTAGATTAGATTAATACTAGTTCCATGGATCATGAATACGATATTTCGTAATGATGTTGAACGTGTCAAATTTTCCAATAAATGATATAATTAAGTTAATTTAACAACATACTTAAGTTAATATAACAACTTTTTTCTTTTTTTGTGCTTTTTTATTTTTTTATAATATTTTGTTTGTTTTTTTTTATCTAAAAATTCCTCTATGGAGCAGAAGGAGGTGTTATTCAGAAATTCTTTTAATTTCTTCTTAAATACTTGTTGGTTATCTGCCATCCTTTTGATACTATTTGGTAAGTGACCAAAGACTTTAGTGACAGTATAATTCACCCCTTTCTGTGCAAAAGTTAGATTTAATCTTGAATAGTGAAGATCATCCTTTCTCCTAGTATTGTAGTTATGCACACTGCTATTACTTTTGAATTGGGTTTGGTTGTTAATAACAAATTTCATAAGAGAGTATATATACCGAGAAGCTACTGTGAATATCCCTAGATCCTTAAATAAATGTCTGCAGGATGATCTTGGGTGGACTCCAGCTATTAGTCTGATTACACGCTTTTGTGCAATAAATACTTTATTCCTCAGTGATGAATTACCCCAAAATATGATGCCATACGAAAGCAATGAGTGAAAATAGGCGTAGTAAGCTAATTTACTAAGATGTTTATCACCAAAATTTGCAATGACCCTTATTGCATAAGTAGCTGAACTAAAACGTTTCAGTAGATCATCAATGTGTTTCTTCCAATTTAATCTCTCATCAATGGACACACCTAAAAATTTGGAATATTCTACCTTAGATATATGCTTCTGATTAAGGTCTATATTTATTAATGGCATCATACCATTCACTGTACGCAACTGTATGTACTGTGTCTTATCAAAATTCAGTGAGAGTCTGTTTACAAGGAACCACTTAGTAATTTTCTGAAAGACAGTATTGACAATTTCATCAGTTAATTCTTGTTTGTCAGGTGTGATTACTATACTTGTGTCATCAGCAAAGAGAACTAACTTTGCCTCTTCATGAATATAGAATGGCCAGTCATTAATATATATTAAGAACAACAAAGGACCCAAGACTGACCCTTGTGGAACCCCATTCTTGATAGTTCCTCAGTTTGAGGAATGTGCTGATCTTTGCATATTATGAGAACTGCTTATTTCAACTTTCTGCACTCGTCCAGTTAGGTACAAATTGATCCATTTGTGCACTGTCCCACTCATGCCACAATATTTGAGCTTGGCTAGCAGAATTTCATGATTTACACAATCAAAAGCCATTGAGAGATCACAAAAAATCCCAGTGGGTGGTGTTCGGTTATTCAAATTATTCAAAATTTGATTGGTGAAAGCATATATGGCATTTTCTGTTGAAAAACCTTTCTGGAAACCAAACTGACATTTTGTTAGTACTTCCTTTTTACAGATATGTGAAGCTACTCTTGAATACATTACTTTCTCAAAAATTTTGGATAAAGCTGTTAGAAGGGAGATTGGACGGTAATGGTTGATATCAGATCTATCCTCCTTTTTATGCAAAGGTATAACAACAGCATATTTCAGTCTATCAGGGAAAATGCCCTGTTCCAGAGAGCTATTACACAGGTGGATGAGAATCTTACTTATCTGTTGAGAACAAGCTTTTAGTATTTTGCTGGAAATGCCATCAATTCCATGTGAGTTTTTGCTTTTAAGAAAGTTTATTATTTTCCTAATTTCAGAAGGAGAAGTGGGTGAGATTTCAATTGAATCAAATTGCATAGGTATGGATGGCCTCTTCCATTAACAGCCTAGCATCTTCTAATGAACACCTGGATCCTACTATATCCACAACATTTAGGAAATGATTATTAAAAATATTTTCAACTTCTGACTTTTTGTTCGTAAAGTTTTCATTCAATTTGATGGTAATACTGTCTTCCTGTGCTCTTGGTTGACCTGTTTCTCTTTTAATAATATTCCAAATTGTTTTAATTTTATTATCAGAGTTGCTGATTTCAGACATGATACACATACTTCTGGATTTTTTAATAACTTTTCTTAATATAACACAGTAGTTTTTATAATGTTTGATAGTTTCTGGGTCACTACTCTTTCTTGCTGTCAGATACATTTCCCTTTTCCGGTTACAAGATATTTTTATACCCTTAGTAAGCCATGGTTTGTTACAAGGTTTCTTACGAGTATATTTAACTATTTTCTTGGGGAAGCAGTTTTCAAATGCATTTACAAAAATGTCATGAAATAAATTATATTTTAAATTGGCATCAGGTTCACGGTACACCTCATCCCAGTCTAATGGCTGTAGGTTTTCCCTGAAATGTTCAATTGTTAAATCGTTGACTGTACGTACTACTTTGGAGGACTGTTTAGTATTGCTGAATGGAGCTATGTCATATATTTTAACTAGCTGTGCACAATGATTAGAAAGACCATTCTCAACAGGCTGAGCATTTATCTGGATAAACTTATCTTGGCCTATAAAGAAGTTATCTATCAGTGAGCTGCTATCCTTTACCACCCGAGTAGGAAAATCAATAACGGGTGTCAAATTGAAAGAACCGAGTAATACCTCAAGGTCATTTTTCCTATTACCTTCTTTCAGAGAATCTACATTGAAGTCCCCACAAATAATAATTTGCTTCCCCCTGTCTGACAGATAGCACAACAAGGAGTCCAAATTTTTCAGAAATAGATGAAAATTTCCTGATGGGGACCTATATACAGTTACAATTATAAATGTGCCTTTATTTAATTTAAGCTCACAGGCACATGCTTCTATATGTTTCTCTACAGAAAACTTTTTTGTTTCTATACTTTTTGCACAATGATAACTTTTGACATACACTCCTGGAAATGGAAAAAAGAACACATTGACACCGGTGTGTCAGACCCACCATACTTGCTCCGGACACTGCGAGAGGGCTGTACAAGCAATGATCACACGCACGGCACAGCGGACACACCAGGAACCGCGGTGTTGGCCGTCGAATGGCGCTAGCTGCGCAGCATTTGTGCACCGCCGCCGTCAGTGTCAGCCAGTTTGCCGTGGCATACGGAGCTCCATCGCAGTCTTTAACACTGGTAGCATGCCGCGACAGCGTGGACGTGAACCGTATGTGCAGTTGACGGACTTTGAGCGAGGGCGTACAGTGGGCATGCGGGAGGCCGGGTGGACGTACCGCCGAATTGCTCAACACGTGGGGCGTGAGGTCTCCACAGTACATCAATGTTGTCGCCAGTGGTCGGCGGAAGGTGCACGTGCCCGTCGACCTGGGACCGGACCGCAGCGATGCACGGATGCGCGCCAAGACCGTAGGATCCTACACAGTGCCGTAGGGGACCGCACCGCCACTTCCCAGCAAATTAGGGACACTGTTGCTCCTGGGGTATCGGCGAGGACCATTCGCAACCGTCTCCATGAAGCTGGGCTGCGGTCCCGCACACCGTTAGGCCGTCTTCCGCTCACGCCCCAACATCGTGCAGCCCGCCTCCAGTGGTGTCGCGACAGGCGTGAATGGAGGGACGAATGGAGACGTGTCGTCTTCAGCGATGAGAGTCGCTTCTGCCTTGGTGCCAATGATGGTCGTATGCGTGTTTGGCGCCGTGCAGGTGAGCGCCACAATCAGGACTGCATACGACCGAGGCACACAGGGCCAACACCCGGCATCATGGTGTGGGGAGCGATCTCCTACACTGGCCGTACACCACTGGTGATCGTCGAAGGGACACTGAATACTGCACGGTACATCCAAACCGTCATCGAACCCATCGTTCTACCATTCCTAGACCGGCAAGGGAACTTGCTGTTCCAACAGGACAATGCACGTCCGCATGTATCCCGTGCCACCCAACGTGCTCTAGAAGGTGTAAGTCAACTACCCTGGCCAGCAAGATCTCCGGATCTGTCCCCCATTGAGCATGTTTGGGACTGGATGAAGCGTCGTCTCACGCGGTCTGCACGTCCAGCACGAACGCTGGTCCAACTGAGGCGCCAGGTGGAAATGGCATGGCAAGCCGTTCCACAGGACTACATCCAGCATCTCTACGATCGTCTCCATGGGAGAATAGCAGCCTGCATTGCTGCGAAAGGTGGATATACACTGTACTAGTGGCAACATTGTGCATGCTCTGTTGCCTGTGTCTATGTGCCTGTGGTTCTGTCAGTGTGATCATGTGATGTATCTGACCCCAGGAATGTGTCAATAAAGTTTCCCCTTCCTGGGACAATGAATTCACGGTGTTCTTATTTCAATTTCCAGGAGTGTATATGGCAACTCCTCCTTTCTCCATATTTACTCTCATTACATGTGCAGAGAGCTTATATCCACTTACATTTACCTTATCCATATCAGTAACAATGTGACGCTCAGACAGGCGTAGTATATCTATTTCGTTCTCAGCTTCTAAATCTTCTAAACAAACCAGAAGCTCATCTATTTTATTCTTTAAACTCCCAATATTTTGATGAAATATACTTACATTATTTTTAATTATACTTTTATGAGAACCTTTCCTTATTCTAACATTTGCAGTACTCTCCTGTCTGAGTTTCTCATTGTGCTTAGGCCTAGTTCCTATACCAGTGGTCACATGGTGTTCAGAGAGGCAGATTATGTCAACTGGATTGGGTGACTTTAATTCATCAATGCAATTACCTGCGACTGAGATACAACTTGGTGGAGATAAAGTTTCTGGTGATTGGTGAAAATTTATAATTGACAGTTGTGATTGGTGACCCAATGTGCTAGAATTGTGCTGTTTAATTTCTTTCCTAAACTGAAGATTTGTTTCAATCCTGACCACTCGTAGAACTTGACATCTTTCTGTCTTACCTATCCTAAAAAAGGTGCTGCTCCAACACCTGTAACCACTGGTATTTTACCATTTATGGCAGTGCCTCCCCCCCCCCCCCCCCCCCTTAAATTTCCTGCTATTACCCCAGCCAGTTTCCCCTTCCCTTTCCTGTTGAGATTTAGGTCGTGCCTGGTATAGTCCCACCTACTGAGAGAATCAACAGGAACCACACCAATATGAGCCCCCGCACCCAACCCAAGCAGCCGTTCCAACTCCAAATTAACTCTCCCAACAGAAG
The DNA here is from genome assembly GCF_021461395.2 of Schistocerca americana. Taxonomy (NCBI): domain Eukaryota; kingdom Metazoa; phylum Arthropoda; class Insecta; order Orthoptera; family Acrididae; genus Schistocerca; species Schistocerca americana. The sequence continues at coordinate 484,057,204 of NC_060126.1, read as the reverse complement.
AGTTCAAATGAGGCCGGTCATGGCGTCTCAGGACAGATACAAATTGAACATTGGTGTGTCTCGATGCCGACGCAATCTTTACCAGGTCACACTCTATACTGTACCCAGGATCTCTGTCGATGCTGTTCCCTGGCCCTCCCACAATAACCACGGTGTCTTCCCTGGTAAATCCTTTACAGAGTGAATCTAAATCCTCTGTCACCTAATCCAGACTAGCACTTGGTTTGAAAAAATTTGTGACCTGGTATTCTGGTCCCAATTCCTCCTGCAGAAGTTGGCCTACATCTCTGGCATGAGAACTGCCTAACAACAAAATTTTCTTCCTTTTCGATGACATTCCTACATTCTTTTTCAATTTCCTATTGAAAGTTTGTTGTGTCCTGTCTACACCTACCTCTGCTTGAGGCTCATCAGTTTCTAACTGAAGCAACAGGTCAAACTTATTTTTGACATTCACCACAAAACTGTCAGACTTAGTTCTAGGCCTGTTCCTTCTGTTACCTGTTGCCACTTCCCACCTCTCTTTGCCTTTCTCCCTCCTTAACCTGTCCAGATCTTCCCTAGCCTGATCTAGCTCACCCTGAAGGGCAGCAATTTTCCCCTCCTGTTCCACTATCTTCCTATCTCTGCTGCAAATCCTACATAACCACCGATGAGCCTGATCCACTTTCCCAACAACCACGCCACTGCAGTCCCCCCAGTGAAAAAAACTACTGCATCCATCACACCAAATCCCGGAACTAACAATTCTACGGCAAGTCAGGCACTATTCACTCATGGCAAAAATAATACTTTAGCTAGAATAAATCAATTAAATTACAGAAAATCAAAAAAAGACGTTACAAGAATTAAGCCTATTCACAAATGTATATAAGCAAGTTTCTGATTTAAAATTCCGCTGTTTTTCTGAGATCTATATTAAAACAATGAATGTATACGCTATTTATTATATATTTCACTCGATGGAATGAAAAAAAGGACAATTAAACGAGATACTTTAGGTTTGATTCTCCAAAAACGTTACGAGAATTAGGCCTATAAACAAATGTATATAAGCAAGTTTCTGATATAAAGTTACGCTGTTTTTCTGAAATCTGTATTAAAACAATGAAGTTATACGCTATTTACGGTAGTTTACTTATTTGTTACCGAGAAACTAGTTAAATTACCGTGAAACAAGAAACAAACACGTTTACAAAATTAAAGCCTAAGCGCGACTCCGCGAAGTTACGATCTTTTCGTGTTTTCCGAAAAAATACGCAAAGAAAAGTGAAACCTTCAACGGCAAGACTAAACGATACACTAATGCACGTATTTAATTTGTTATCGGCGTTAAACTAAATTATATTCCTGTCTAAATCACTTATCTTTCTGGAAATAGTTTCTGGCGTCACTTACTCGGCGGCCATCTTGGAACAGTAGTTATGTATTCCATTTGGAAGAAGCTGTACAAATATTCAGTTAGATCTTGATAAAATGTCAGTCGTACAAAGATTGACAACTTGCTTCAAATGTTCAGAAATGTAGAACTGTGCACTTCACAAAACGAAGACAACGTGTTATCCAACGCGTAAAACATCAACGAGTCACAATTGGAATAGGTGGACTCATACAAATACCTGGGGGTGACAATTTGATGGGATATACTATATTAAGGAAATATGGACATTCAAAAGAGATTACACTCGTGTGACCCATCCGAGAATACAAGTCAAGTGTGTGGAACCCTTACCAAATACGACAAACAGGGATATTCAACGTATACAGAGAAGGGCAGCGCTAATGGTCACAGGTTTGTTTGACCGATGGGAGTGTGTCACGAAGATGCTGACGAAACAGAACTGGCAGCCACCTGAAGATCGGGAAGATCGAGGCAAACTATCCGTAGAAAGCCTACTTAGTGAATTTCAAGAACGAACTTCAAATGACGAATACACGAATGTACTACAAGCCAATATGTATCACTCCCGTAGGGATCATGAGAATAAGTTTGTACTAATTGCAGCGCCCTCTGAGGCGTTTAACCTTACGTGAACGAAACGTTAAGAAATCTTAGAAATGGTATAATGGGAAATACCCTCTGCCGTGCACTTAACAGTAGTTTGCACAGTATGGTAGTAAATATAGAATTTTTGGAATAAAGGGAACTGTTTTCGTATTTTTAAGTCAAATGTAGAGGACGCGCGCCCGTACCGCTTGGAGTGGCGGAAGAAGCTACGTAGAACTCAGATCATCTATATAAGTTAAGCCAGAAGTCTACCGACAAAACTTCGGAGGCTGTTCAAGGATATGTTTTGAGTATTTTGGTTTAAGGAACCTGTGGTCTTCGGCAGCTCGTTACAGAGTAGTAAGGTAATTACGATTTATTTCGCTTTGTTGCCAGAATTAACTTTGATTGTGTGGAAATACTTTCACACACGTGAAAAAGCCTCTATTATTCGATCATTGACCCGTAGTGACACGAAGATCTCAGGTTGCTTCTGGGCGCCTATGTGCAGATGCAAACTGCCGTTATGTGGTATCCGTGACTGCGGGAATAGCTGGGCATATCGTCGTCATGCTGTTTTTTCATTGCACGCAGTGAAACGGTAGGCGAGATGTGCAGCGGCTGATTCTTCATCAGTAAACCTTTCCATTCTGTTGGTTATCGCTAACTGTGGTACTGAATGCAAGTTCGAGGACCAAGAGTAAAATAGGGTTTACTGTTGTCAACGGCAAGTACTGTGCTTCACTAAGCATGCTCCTGCGGGTGTTGGCATGCCATTGTCTCCCTACGACGTTTGAACTGACTTACCCAGCCAGTTACAGAGGAACCTACAGAATAAAGTGGATGATACGGAACCACGGTGTAATTCGAAATTTTTTACAATACAAATATCGCCAGAGGTAAAAATAAATAAACGTCGTATGACACTAAGACCTGGTGTATGCCTCGTAATTGGACGCCATTTCGGCGACTTGCCTGCCCTTGAATCCGACCGCTCCTGCTTTTCACCGAACAGTTCCTTTACAAGTACTACACTACTGGCCATTAAAATTGCTACACCAAGAAGAAATGCAGATGATAAACGGGTATTCATTGGACAAATATATTATACTAGAACTGACATGTGATTACATTTTCACCGAATTTGGGTGCATAGATCCTGAGTAATCAGTACCCAGAACAACCACTATGAAAGGTCTCTGTTGGATTCCCTTCATGTTAATTTCTTAAATCTGTTGTCATTTACGGCATACATTCCACTTTAAATTTACTGTGGTGTTTCTGACTATCTGGGAGGAGACTGAGCAGTGGAACGTGTTACTTTTATACATAAACAAGAACCATCTGTCACACTACTACACTTTATAACACAGTTTTATGTAATTCATGTCACACAGTCTCATACGGAACCTACATCCACTTTGTTTTATATACTGTATATGATAAGATACTGTCATCCCCCTTCCCTTCTGTGTGAGAGGATGAATGAGCAAATGTATTTCTAGTTGCATGCTTGAGGGTAGCAGACAAGCCTGTCTGCTAGAGAACAGTAGGACCAACGTCAGAGCAGGTAGCTACGCTTTCTAAAAGCAAAGAGGTTTCTATTCTTGGTATGGTCCTGTCCGTCCCTTGTCATGTTGGTATAGGAAGGTGCCTCTCTGGTCACTTCCGTTTGTATCTGTTAAGCACACTCGGTAGGAGCCCAGGTCAGTCTGTCCGCGGCGAGCGTCTGAAGTGGTAAGATCTCCGGCTAAGCGTGTGTCTGCTAAGTCCGTAGGACAATGGATTTCTTAAGTTCAGCCTAACTGAAAATTTAATCACCTTTATTTCAGGTTTAGCTCTAAAATATCTAGTGTTATCTTACATTGCAACGCAGTGTATTTCGAGTGTGAAGTTCAGAATATCTTCCGCTAGTTGCTTTGTCACTACTTTGTGAGTAAAGTGGAACCACGTATTGATCAGTAACTGTAACTAAGATCATCAATCTTAAATGCAAATGTGCGTGAGATTATAATGTCTTGTCTTGCCAATATTTTTCATTATAGCAACTTTTCTTTATGTTCAACCCACGTGGGGTGTACTTTGTGAGACCAGTACCACGTGCTTATACAATTGTTTGACCCATCAGGTTAATAGTATGACGATAGTAACCAGTTCGAGGTTTTTCTTTTGTAAATTGCTTTTCGATCTAGTTTATTTTAATTATCAAAATTATTGTGGAGTTACACTCTTTTTGTAAACCAAGTTGACCACGTGAAGCATGTGGTGTAATCATCAAAGTAGACCTCAGCTATTCTTTTCAGGAAGATTTCACAGAGAGTTAGTATGAAGTATGAATTTAGTATACCAGTGTGTGGTAATTTCATGACGGACAGGATTGCGCTACGAACGTAACTTCTTTGGGTGAAAATTGAATCGGTTGGTTGTGGCTAATTTCCTCTTGGATATGTTTCAACGTTCTTCGTGTGTTATTTTATGAATGCAGTGTTGTATGTAGTCTCCCAATCTTAACTCCCTATTTGATGTGTTCTGTAAGATTACAAACTCACATTTTCACAATCCTAAATAAGGCACCAGTTTAGTTATGAATCAAGTTTGATATGCTGAAATTTTAATGGAACAATGATCAATGTTGAAATAAATGTCCAAGTATAAACTGATTTATTTCTTTTTATTTAAATTGTCTTTTATATATATATATATATATATATATATATATATATATATATATATATATATATATATATCACCGGTTATCGTAAGATGAATACTAAAACATTATAATTAATGTTAGTCTGGTTGGGAATTTGGTAAGCTAGACTGGATACCTGGTGAAACAGATGCGCAGTAATGCAAGGTTAACTTCCTCACATCGCTCGCCAAAGTGACGACCTATAGAAAGACTTCCACAAGGCCACTGAGACAAGAGAAACTATTATTATTATTATATTATATTTTTATTATATTATAAAGTTTTTACGGAACTCTCTGAGCGCGAGTCTTCTTGCACTTCTCCGATATTGTTTTTCTTTTTCTTTCTATCTGTTTCTGTGTCGTTTTTCTCCTGCAGCTGGGCTTCCAGGTGCTGCTTGACATATCTCAAACTCCTTCGATGAAAACTGCGCCATTTTCTGAGTGTATTGCCAATAAAACCCAACCTTTGGTTCGTCTTCCCAACAACATTATCTATGTGATCGTTTGAATTCCAGTTGTTCGTAATTGTAAGCCCTGCGTATTTAGTTGAACTGACAGCAGGGAGGGTGGAGGTCTGTTGTGTTTTCTGATGAAAGTTGATTCTACCTCGGCACCAGTAATGTCCGTGTGTTGGGTAGGAGACCAGTTGAGTGCCTGTAACCAGTCCGTCTGCGTGCTATTCACACTGCACCTGCACCCGGAGTTATGGTCTGGGTGTGATTTCGTATGACAGCGGGAGCAATCAGAAGGTTATCCCACGCAACCTAAATACAAATTTGTACGTCAGTATGGAGATTCAACTTCTTGTGCTGTCATTCAATAACAGCATCTAAACAGGATAACGCTCGCACACATCCCGTCTGCAGTTGGCCGCCGTGGAAAGGTTTCCGGAAATTTAGGGATACGAAATCTGCCTATTGATCTTCATCCATAGTTCACAGATATCGTGCGAGAGAGCAGCACGCTGAAAAAATTAACTCTACAGATGTTGTTGTTGTGGTCTTCAGTCCTGAGACTGGTTTGATGCAGTTCTCCATGCCACTCTATCCTGTGCAAGCTTCTTCATCTCCCAGCACCTACTGCAACCTACATCCTTCTGAATCTGTTAAGTTTATTCATCTCTCGGTCTCCCTCTACGAGATTTACCCTCCACGCTACTCTCCAATACTAAACTGGTAATCTCTTGATGCCTCAGAATATGCCCTACCAACCGATCCCTTCTTCGTCAAGTTGTGCCACAAACTCCTCTTGTCCCCAATTCTATTCAATACCTCCTCATTAGTTATGTGATCTACCCATCTAATCTTCAGCATTCTACTGTAGCACCAAATTTCGAAAACTTCTATTCTCTTCTGGCCAAAATATTTATCGTCCACGTTTCACTTCCATACATAGCTACACTCCATACAAACACTTTCAGAAACGACTTCCTGACACTTAAATCTATACCCGATTTTAACAAGTTAACCATCTTCAGAAACGCTTTCCTTGCCATTACCAGTCTACATTTTATATCCTCTCTACTTCGACCACCATCAGTTATTTTGCTCCCCAAGTAGCAAAACTCATTTACTACTTTTGCAATGTCCCCTTAGAAAAATTAATGAATGACTGTGCTGATAAACCTCTTACATTATTTGCTTTTCAAACAGCTGAGCAACACTGAACGTACTAAGACATTACTCTCTTTACTTATTCTGTTCAACACTAAACTGACACACAATATGTTTAGCGCAACGCGATCTGACTTTCAAAAATCCCTACAAAAGAATGGCCCTGACTACCTTTCACAAATCACTTACCTCACAAAAATCTTCTTTACTCGAACTACTGCAATACAGCGAGCGCCACTACTGCCAGCTAAATAAAAGATTCAAACTACTGAAGGCACTAACTACTGATAGGCATAGTTAGCAAATGAAAGATTTTGATAAAGAACAAACAATGTATTTACCTTAATAGAGTTCAAAAGTCATAATATATATATCAGTTCATGACATCCGGTCTTACAAATTGACTGTCTCTGATGGACACACGTCCAGATCATCCGCTCTCTTCTGTTACCTAAGGATTTCGATTAGCGCTCGTCTTTTTACCTATTTGACTCTGTGCTGGCTTCACTATTTCGTCTCTCAAAGCTACCCATTCTTCTTCTACTGTATTTCTTTCCCCCATTCTTGTTAGTCGTTCCCTAATGCTCTTTCTGAAGCTCTTTGCAACCTCTGGTTCTTTCAGTTTATCCAGGTCCCATCTTCTCAAATTCCCACCTTTTTGCAATTTCTCCAGTTGTAATCTACAGTTCATAACGAATAGATTGTGGTCAGAGTCCACATCTGCCCCTGGAAGTGCCTTACAATTTAAAACCTGCTTCCTGAATCTCTGTCTTACCATTATATAATCTATCTGACACCTTCCTGTATCTTCAGGCTTCTTCCATGTATACAGCCTTCTTTTATGACTCTTGAACCAAGTATTAGCTATGATTAAGTTATGCTCTGTGCAAAATTCTACCAGGAGGCTTCCTCTTTCATTCCTTACCCCCATTCCATACGCACCTACTACGTTTCCTTCTCTTCCTTTCCCTACTATCGAGTTCCAGTCACCCATGACTATTAAATTTTCGTCTCCCTTCACTATCTGAATAATTTCTTTTAGCTTATCTTACATTTCATCAATCTCTTCGTCATCTGTGGAGCTGGTTGGTACATAAACTTGTACTACTGTGGTAGGCATGGGCTTCGTATGTAACATGGCCACAATAATGCGTTCACTATGCTATTTGTAGTAGCTTACCCGCATTCCTATTTTCCTATTCGTTATTAAACCTACTTCTGCATTACCCCTATTTGATTACGTTTTCCCTCTCATTTTGGCGAAATCCAGCTCTTAGGTAAAGCATCACAAGAAAAAAATTGTGGCTCCGCTAAAGGTTCGTAGTGGTGGTCTCTACATTACGAGTTCAGTTGGCCTACCATAGGAACTTGGGCAACTCGTGTGTTAAACCTGCAGCATTGAGAGGAGCCTTAACACTGCCGCGATTGGCAGTTCAACTGACATTCGATTAATTTTCTGTGACAAATCCCCTGCCAAACCTCCAGATTGGTGTCGCATTTGCAGACAGAGCGTCGGGGAATAAGGCCACTCCGCGGCCAACGTCCCCTGGCTGTGGCTGTTTACGGCTTCTGGAAGCCCGTCACTGGACGACTGCAAGAGCGAAAATCTGCGCCGTGTCGCACGCGAGGGGGGAGCGTCGGAACTGGAAGGGGGGGGGGGGGGGGGGAAGGGAGAGGGCGCAGTGGCCAGGTGTGCCGAATCGGCGGTGTAAACCGCCGCGCCAGCCAGATACGGCGAGCGGCGCGATAAGCGGGCACTGACTGCCGACTCCTCTGTACGTTCTGTCGACCGCAATTTCGCTATCACTGTACCAATAGCCCTCGCGCGGCTTGCTCTGTGGCGTCGTAAACTTTATTAGGTCGCTGTGCGCGCGCAGCGGAACAGAGCGGTGCTCTGTGTCGTGTACTCGAACGACCGGCCCGCTTCTCACGAGCAAGTACAGATCAAGACAGACGCTGGGCCCGCCCGGCTAGCCGCGCGGTCTAAAGCCGTCGGCACACGGACCGTGCTGTCGAACGTTGACGTTGAGCGTGCCAAGTTCAACGTGCTGCTGAACGCTCAGGAACGGTGCGACTTGTGCATACGGTACGTGGGCCCCAACGTGCTCCAGCGGCAGTTGAAGGATGTTTCTAGTTCGTAAATCACACTGTTTACTCAACGGGCGAGCCTAATATTGCCATGCTAGCTCTATTAAAACCCACTTTTACTCCATTGTCCACGAAAAGGAAAGTACCATGTCCAGTAAATAAGGACACAGGCTTGTAAAAGTCCCATTACAAAGAGGGCATTACAAATTTGGAATACTTCTCCACATAAGATAAACATTATTTCATCATTCCCACATTTTAGTAAAACCCCAAAGTCAGTCTTACTTGATCACTGTTCCTACCGAGTAGCAGAATCTTTGCAACATGTGAATTACGAAGCGTAAAAGAAAAAGGCGCAAAATATCTTTATAGAAGTAGCACAAGCTATCCTGTAGATTGAGCCAATCAAACAAAGTCACTCACCAAAAAAATAGGTGAACTTCTATTTACATAACATCAAATATTATAGTATATATTTATATTAATCTAATAATAAAGTATCAGAACCTAATAAAAACGCAAATGTTAGGAAAAAAAACTTAAAAATGTTACGACGCGAACCACCGCCCCAACAAAAACTCGTGAGTGGTCAGAGACTCTACTCATTACGCTTTTTTTTTTTCATTTTGTTCGATATAGTTCTTTGCGTGTGGTCTGGGCGGACGTGACAAGACATGTGTTCAAGTTGATCGTTGAATCCTTGACTCAGTTTTTTTATTACAGAGAACACACAGCCCTCTGACCGAACACGCTTTTTTTTTTGTCGATCGTTGTGTTTGGTCGTTGCGGACGTTACATGACATCCGTTCAAGTTCGTTTGTTCATCCTTCAACTCAGTTTTTTATTACAGAGGCCAACCGACTCTCTGACCGAACACGCTGAGCTACCGTGCCGGAGAACACGCTGAGCTACCGTGTCAGCATTAGGAAGACGCGAACCATCGGCCCGAACTATCATCTCTTTACTTTTTATTTTAATCTTATTTTGTTCGTTTTCGTTCGTTCTATCTGCTCGGGGCGGACGTCGTAAGACACCCGTTTCAGTTCGTCGTCGATTCATTCACTCATTTTTTTTTTTTTATTACAGAGAGCAGCTAAGCCTCTGACCGAATAAGCTGAGTTACCGTTAAACCAACATCAAACACTTTGCATTTAATTATATTGTATTACCCTTTACTGAAAACGCTTAATCTTAGATATGTTACTAATTGAAATTTAATTATAACAAATTGTACCAAGAACAATACGTTTTGGGTGCATCTTCAGTGTGTCGCTGCCTTCAAATAGCCTACTCTCATAATACGTTAGTTACTATAATTCTTTTGCCACGAATATGATGTTTCTCGTTATTGAATTGGAACGAATCACACAGTTAACAACGGGTTTTCCAGTGATTCTCAATTTTCTGGTGCTCAGAAACGGGATATATACATATAGACTTCAAATGAATGCCAATATGGCGCCTCACAACTCTGTACTGAAAGGAGACGGCGTGCGTGTGAAGTAGGTGGCGTTGTGCCATCTCATTGGTCAACGCTCCGACGCACGCTCAGAATATCTGACATGCCAGATATTGCTCTGCACGTTCGAAAAGACTCCCGAGCGTGCTATTCCACGCTATGACGTCAGAAACTCGGCACGCTCAACGCTCGGATGCACGGTCCGTGTGCCGACGGCTTAACGCGGTGCGCTGTTTCCCGAGAGGGAAGGCGTGTCGGTCCGGGCGCAGCCCCGAATCCTCCTGAAACCAGGTAGGTAAGCAAGTAACAGGACCGAATCCTCCCAAACTGACACAGTGCGACAGAGCATTGTCTGCGCTAATGACCACAGCATGTCTGCGGCCACTTCGCAGTTCCCGGCAGATCGTTGTAGAGTGATCATGTCCTCAGACGAGCTTACAGTTTCAGTAAGTAGGAATGGAAGGAAAATGTTGGTTTTGAAAGGTAACACCTTCGGTTTTAAAAAAACTGCTGAAAGGTGGTCTAGCGTGATGGACGTACAACATTAATGGCTGCAGAAGTTTTGTTAAAACTATTTCTATTGAGGAGCTGGATGTCGTGGAGTGTCAAGAAGAGCACAATCGTGCTTCATCACAAAATTCAGTGGCAAGAAATCATTTCTGACCTGAAGGGAAAAGCCATAGTAAATATTTGTGAGAGACTGTCAAAAATAATTTACCAAAAGTTAAAAGGAGAAGATACGCAAGATATAACTACGAGAGATGTCAACAGTTTTCGTAAATCTATTTACAAAGCTAGGTGCAAAATCCTGCCAAAACTGCCCACGAATGCTTCAGATGTTCATGATGTTATCAACACGCTGAATGTGTAAACCACAGACAAGTGTTTATTAGAAAATAACACCGAGAAAAAGCGATCATATTTCGTGACTCTGCAAACCTTAAAACATTAACGCAGTGTGAATCTATATATGTTCATGGTACGTTCAAGTGCTGTCCAAAGTTTTTTTGTCAGCTGTTTACAATACTTGGGTTAGTTAATGGCCATTAAATTCCAATGGTCTTCTCTTTCTTGAACGACAAGAAAACTTCATCGTATCAGATCAGTATGTACACTCCTGGAAATGGAAAAAAGAACACATTGACACCGGTGTGTCAGACCCACCATACTTGCTCCGGACAATGCGAGAGAGCTGTACAAGCAATGATCACACGCACGGCACAGCGGACACACCAGGAACCGCGGTGTTGGCCGTCGAATGGCGGTAGCTGCGCAGCATTTGTGCACCGCCGCCGTCAGTGTCAGCCAGTTTGCCGTGGCATACGGAGCTCCATCGCAGTCTTTAACACTGGTAGCATGCCGCGACAGCGTGGACGTGAACCGTATGTGCAGTTGACGGACTTTGAGCGAGGGCGTATAGTGGGCATGCGGGAGGCCGGATGGACGTACCGCCGAATTGCTCAACACGTGGGGCGTTAGGTCTCCACAGTACATCGATGTTGTCGCCAGTGGTCGGCGGAAGGTGCACGTGCCCGTCGACCTGGGACCGGACCGCAGCGACGCACGGATGCACGCCAAGACCGTAGGATCCTACGCAGTGCCGTAGGGGACCGCACCGCCACTTCCCAGCAAATTAGGGACACTGTTGCTCCTGGGGTATCGGCGAGGACCATTCGCAACCGTCTCCATGAAGCTGGGCTACGGTCCCGCACACCGTTAGGCCGTCTTCCGCTCACGCCCCAACATCGTACAGCCCGCCTCCAGTGGTGTCGCGACAGGCGTGAATGGAGGGACGAATGGAGACGTGTCGTCTTCAGCGATGAGAGTCGCTTCTGCCTTGGTGCCAATGATGGTCGTATGCGTGTTTGGCGCCGTGCAGGTGAGCGCCACAATCAGGACTGCATACGACCGAGGCACACAGGGCCAACAACCGGCATCATGGTGTGGGGAGCGATCTCCTACACTGGCCGTACACCACTGGTGATCGTCGAGGGGACACTGAATAGTGCACGGTACATCCAAACCGTCATCGAACCCATCGTTCTACCATTCCTAGACCGGCAAGGGAACTTGCTGTTCCAACAGGACAATGCACGTCCGCATGTATCCCGTGCCACCCAACGTGCTCTAGAAGGTGTAAGTCAACTATCCTGGCCAGCAAGATCTCCGGATCTGTCCCCCATTGAGCATGTTTGGGACTGGATGAAGCGTCGTCTCACGCGGTCTGCACGTCCAGCACGAACGCTGGTCCAACTGAGGCGCCAGGTGGAAATGGCATGGCAAGCCGTTCCACAGGACTACATCCAGCATCTCTACGATCGTCTCCATGGGAGAATAGCAGCCTGCATTGCTGCGAAAGGTGGATATACACTGTACTAGTGCCGACATTGTGCATGCTCTGTTGCCTGTGTCTATGTGCCTGTGGTTCTGTCAGTGTGATCATGTGATGTATCTGACCCCAGGAATGTGTCAATAAAGTTTCCCCTTCCTGGGACAATGAATTCACGGTGTTCTTATTTCAATTTCCAGGAGTGTATTTCAAAGCATTGTTGATAAATGTAGTGATATAGGTTTGAACTTTTCGGCATCAACAGTGTTTTCTGACTTTGAAGAGAGAATAATGAAAGCTGGAAGTGAGGTCTGGCCAGATATTCGCATTCAAGGATGCAAATTTAACTTAACACAGAGCTGGTGCCGAAAAATACAAACATTGGGGCTTGCACATGACTACTACGCAAAAACCGAAATTGGAAGGTTTCTATCGTACATATTTGGTTTGCCCATGCTAGCTCCTGATATGGTTGCGACTGTTTTGTTGACGATTTAATGGCAGAGATACCTGCATCGGAAAAACTGCAAACCTTTTGTGACTATTTAGTAGAAACTTACATAGAAGAGAATGTAGGAGCTTTCATCAAATTAATTATGAAGAAATCAGGGCTACAAATGATTCCAGTTTCTAAAAATAAATATCTAAATAAGATGAAAGATAAAACTTTTAAATGAACAATACACGCGGATAATTTTTATATCTTCTACTGTAACATCATATGCTTCCTTTGCCTGCTTGGAGTATTCATAAAGTTTAGAACTGATACCTGCTTCAAACGGCAGGATTCGGTCCCATCGTTTTTCAGGCCTTTGCGGGCTTGGGAGGATCCAGTACCATTTTTCTGACCGCGGGAGGATTCGGGGGTGCGCCCGCCGGTCCCCGGCACGAATTCGCCCGGTGGATTAGTGTCGAGGTTCGGTGTGCCGGCCAGCCTGTTGATGGTTTTAAAGGCGGTTTTCCATCTGCTTCGGCGAATGAGGTGTGGTTCCCCTTATTCCGTCTCAGTTTCACTGTGTCGGCGATTGCTGCGCAAACACATCTCCACGTACACCATAATACTCTATCACGCAAACGTTTGGGGCTACACTCATCTGGTAAGAGAGGGGGTGGGTTCCACTGGGGGCCGAATCGCACAATAACCCTGGGTTCGGTGTGGGGCGGCGGTGGGGTGGGTGGACTGCTGTGGCCTGTCGTGATGTTGTGACCCACAGAGGACTACGGCGGGACGAAGCTTCTCTGTCGTTTCTAAGTCTCCGGTTCAATATGCAATACACAAGACAGACACTCAATGGCGTAATAACGTTATGTATAATCGGGAAAAGTGGGGAAATAGAATGAGAAAATATGACTAATGTCGCGTCCTGGCACAGCCTAAGTAAGAACTGCGTAGCGCAATCGGGACGTTAACGACAATGGGTTAGTTATAAATTGCTGTCAACCTTTATATCGGAGATGAGAGGAAGAGAATCTCCTTGGTTTGAAGCAAATAAGTTTCCTGATAATAGGTTACAGAATTGCAATAGGTAGAAAAGATTGGTTAGTTTCTATCAAGTTTATTCTCACGTATACTTATGTGAGGTGTTGGACCATAAACCCCTTAGTAAGATTCAGTCTATTTATTCGGACTTGCTACTTCAAAGCTAATTGCCGGTACATATAAGAAACAAGTACAAACCAATAACTTGTTCTTGGTTAGCACTGAAATCTCTCTAAGTAATTAAGACAAAGACTGACAGCCTCTGTTCAACACTATTCCAATGAAACTCTAAAAATCCTACTTGACCTGCAGTTCCTAAGTGTCCACCAGAGTCTATCACTGTCGTCTCATAGTTGAAGTCTTTATCAGCTGTATCGGCTGCTACGGGACTACTCGGCCCCGCTGGCGTCTCACTGCGGAATCTCCAAACTGCCGGCACTGGCTCTGAATCTGCATCTGAATCCCTGCCTCTAGCTATATCGCTGCCTGGCCTTTTATTTCGTTTCTCATGTACTTGGGTGCACACGAGTTAATTTGTTTCACACGACCCTTTCATTTCTAAGTGATCGGATTGCACAAGAATGCCTATGGTTCCACACGACACTCTCGTTTCTAATTGGTCGGCTTGCGCAAGAACGCCTTCGGTTCCACACGACACTTTCGTTTCTAGCGGCACACAACTTAATTTGGTTCCACACGAGTCTTTTCCGCACGTGACTGACACTCTCTCTTGCTGTATTATCGCCTTGGTGATTGCGTCTCCCATTGCGCAAGTTTGATTCATGCTGCTTCCTCTGGCAGGAAGTAAATCACTAAGTTATTTGGTCAACAAGCCATACTTGGCAGCCTCCACCGCCTATCTGGTCCCTAAGCCCTGGTGAACTATTTCTTAATGTCGACTGGCTGTTTGCCTATAGAGCCTGGACCCTTATTATGGTCACAAAAGCAAGAATAAAAATAAAAATTTTCTACGGTCACAACAAATTGCTGAATGTGGCCGTCAGTATGTCCTGCCAGTGATGTTTATGATGACGATATCGTCTTATGGCAGCTTAACATTATGATGATCAGGGTTTTCTTTTGTTTATTTATCGGATTCCATGGGATAGAGCGAGCCAAAGCTGCTTGGCGATGGATCAGTACATATTTTTATAAAACGCTGGTTAGAAAATTCATAACAAAAAAAACTGAAGAATTAATAAGAGAAATTCCACAGAAATCCATAACTGTTCCTGTTTTCTAGGAGCTTTTATTTGACCTGGTGTTTGGAAAGCTGCAATACACTCAGGAGACCGAAGTCATGGGATAACGATATGCACATCCACAGACGGCAGTAGTGGCTCTGAGCACTATGGGACTTAACTGCTGTGGTCATCAGTCCCCTAGAACTTAGAACTACTTAAACTTAACTAACCTAAGGACATCACACACATCCATGCCCGAGGCAGGATTCGAACCTGCGACCGTAGCAGTAGCGCGGTTCCGGACTGAGCGCCTAGAGACGGCAATAGTATCGCGTACACTAGGTATGAGGAATGGCAGTGCATTGGCCGAGCTGTCATTTGTAGTTGAGTAATTCAAGTGATGAGGTTTCCGACGTCAATATGGCCGCACTACGGGCACTAACAGACTTTTGACAGGGAATGGCAGCTGGAACTGCGTTTCCTCTTTTTTATCTTTTCCACTTAAGCAGAGCCTCAGAAAAACGTGGACAGGTATACAGGTATAGCTACATTGGTGATAAAAATTCACACTTTCTTGTAGCTGCACAGACGAATAGAAAATACTTTCAGTAATGTTATTAAAAAACTATGGACACAACTGTTACACAAATGAAGAAAGTAGGAAACGTGGGCTACAGCTACAGATTAACCGGGAGAATATTAAGAAAAAGTAATTAAAGTGTTTTGCATTTCGTCACGGAGTCATATAGTCGGCGCGTGAGCATTACAGGTGCACTCAACAAGCTGCAGTGCAAAACGCTACAACACAGGTGCAAGGCATCGTGGAGAGGTTGCTACTTAAATTCCGGGAGGACATGTTCCATGAAGAATCACCCAACATATTATTTTGTCCTACAACCGTCTCGCGATGTCATCATAGACAGAGATAAGATCAAAGGCTCTATGGGTAATATGGCGGTTTAGCAACAATCGTTCTTCCCACGTGCCATTAGTGAACAAAACAGGGAAGGCGGGAAGAGATTGTGGTCGCGAAGTAGTCTCTGCCATAGACTGTTAGGCGCCTTGCAAGGTGTGGATGCCTTGCAAGGTGTGGATGTAGATGTAGATACAGATTGGCTGGCAAATTATAACCATTTCTGTGCTCCAGAGACTGCTTTCGGTATCTCTTGAGTTGCTATTAAGAATTGAGTTGCTACTGAAGTATGTTGAAAATGTGATGTAAACATAAAGCACAAAATGAAGAAGTAATGAAGCCAAAACATGATGGGTGAAGTTAGAGGGATATCGTTCCACCTGTCTACGATCATTTAACTTAGCGCTGGATGGAGCGGTACTGGAGGAAAAAATTGCAGGGACAACGTAAGAAAGTTAGAGTACAGAAAAGTTACAACATTAAAATCATGAAGAAAAGCCTTAGATAAAGTAAAATGGTGCAAGATGTTCGAAATTCTGAGAAAAATACGACTAAGCTGCAGGAAAGAAGACAAGAATTCCTGGTCAGATGATTTGGGCAGACTGGCGGCAGCATAGGAGCTGCTCTACAGCTGAGAGACATTACAAGCAGACAGGAAGACATTTAAAACAATATACAGAAGGAAACATGGTGGAACATAGAAAATAATGGCGGAACATAAGAGAAGAAAGCATACAGAAAGCGATGACTGTAAAACGGGGGTAAAAATCTAAAATATTATTTTACACAAAAAAAACACTGTAAGGATGAAAAGGCACCAGGCAAAGCACAGCCGTAGCATAAAAAGTGACAGACCGATTAAAACAGCCATGCGATGGATGGCATAGCATGGAACAATCAAGGACAGATTTTCTTTTCTTTCTTTGTTTTCTTTATTGTCATTTCGTTCCCCTGCCCATATGGGCAGTGGAGGGTAGGCAGCGGCACAGTCCACTGTTCTTCAGCTAAACGGTTTAACAAAAGACATGAAAGGGGAACGCTTACAGAAAAAAAGGGGGGATAAAAGGGGTTGAAACGCCCTGCTAAGCCCGCAGGACAGGACAGGTAGTTGGAATTGTGGAAAGGGGCCAAAATGAGCGGCTGTCAGTTACACTTGAACACATGTAACTTTATTTATTTGACCAAGCATTACAGTACAAATTCTTGAACTTGGTTATCAGCTGAATACGCCGCACTATCTTATGCCTTAAGGGCACAACGCACTTTGATTTTACAAAAAATGGCTAAAAAGCATTAACTCAAAATTCAGACGCCAAAAAGAATATTTAGAAGCCAGAAGGCCTCAATTTAAGTAAGTTCTATAATTTGGCTGAAGACCCAAAAATGTAACACTTGAAAAGCAAGAACCTTCAATTAAAGACGGATGAAGGCCGATGATTTAAGACACAAGGTAAAACTAAAAAAAAAAAAAAAAAAAAAAAAAGAATAAGGCAGAAGGCCGTATCTTAAATTAGGCTGAAGGCCCCGAACAGTCTGATGCTCAAAAGACAAAGATCCTTAATTTAAAAACGGCTGAAGGCCCCATGACTTAAAACTCAAGGTAAAATAAATTTAAACAACAAAGCCTTATCTTAAATTAGGCTGAAAACCCCAAACAATCTAACACTTGAGAAGCAAGGAACTTTAATTTTAAAATGGCTGAAGGCCCATGACTTAAAACACGACTAAAATAATTTTTATTAGGCAGAAGGCCCAAGGCTTTATCTTTAAACAATATATTAATCAAGCTGAAGGCCCAAACAATCTAACACTTGAAAAGCACAGAACTTTAATTTTAAAACAGCTGATAAGGTTCAAAAAATGGTTCAAATGGCCCTGAGCACTATGGGACTTAACATCTATGGTCATCAGTCCCCTAGAACTTAGAACTACTTAAACCTAACTAACCTAAGGACAGCACACAACACCCAGTCATCACGAGCTGATAAGCGCCATGACTTAAAACACCACTAAAAACAATTCAACTTTAATTCAAAACCATCAGCTATGAGCCACACAAATACACACAACAGAAAATAAGAAAAGGTAGTGCAGCTAACAGAGCTCAGAAATTCTGGAGGTTGGCCAGCACTTGAAATACTAACCTTCACTTAAGTGAGACAGGCAGTCGGCCCAACCATTCTCCACCCGACGACAACCCAACCAACAGACAGTCAATGGACCCACCGACAAGGTAACTTGCGCTCCACTCGACCAGCACACAACCGGGAGTTCAATGCAAACGCAAAAGGCATGGACGCCCACAACCAAGCATACATTAAGCTGTCGAACTACACACTGTACTGGACAGCGATAACACGGTGAGGGAAGGGCACTGCCTAAATTTACGTCAACGGCTAGGACAGGTAACCCGAACGTTAACGGCCACAAGGCAGAAAATTCCGCTGGTGCACTTCAATTGCAAATAACCACATACAGTTAGACTCCACCGGACAGTGCCTAAACCTTCGCTAACTCGAACACATACATTGTTGCTTGCAGGAATGTCTCAACAGCCAAAACGAGAACCAAACTGCACAATGTGAACAGTCTTGACTTGCTAGTAAATTAAATCCAAACTCAACTTTCGTGTCCAAAAAATGTTCAAATGTGTGTGAAATCTTATGGGAGTTAACTGCTAAGGTCATCAGTCCCTAAGCTTACACACTACTTAACCTAAATTATCCTAAGGACAAACACCCACACCCATGCCCGAGTGAGGACTCGAACCTCCGCCGGGACCAGCCGCACAGTCCATGAGTGCAGCGCCTTAGACCGCTCGGCTTATCCCACGCGGCCTTTCGTGTCCAGGATTGGTGAGCCACGGACCTCGTAGCAATGGGAACAGCCCCACACACTCTGACATTGCGTAGAGTGGGCCCAGCCAAACAATGCCCCATGGAGATTTCCTCGCTGCTCCACGCCAACTGACCGATGCCACACATCAGAACGGGACAGCAGGCAGCGACTGTGCAATAACAAGGACGAATCACGAGTCGCCACATGCAGGTATCCCGTACGTGATCGCCAGCCGACATACACATCGTCCGACCGATGACCAACCAAGGTGGTCCGCACTCAAGTGATATGTATCGGCAACCATCGGGGGAGTCATGGCTGTCCAGACCTCATTGCAGCCGCACCCCAACTGAACTCCTGCTATGTCCTAAGCCAAACACTACCAGGTCTGAACTGCGCTGCTAGCACCTCCCAACTCGCTGGCAGATCTGAACTAACCTAAACACACGACAACCGGGAAGAAATAGCAGTCAGCAAAGATAATACACAAGGGCTAATATCTATAAGCGCCGCTGCTGCCGCTCACGAGGAGGCAAAGCAGAAACTCAATGACAACAGAAACTGAAAGTAACATAACCAGGTGGCAGTATGATAAAAAAAATAGGATGTAAAATAAGAGATGGCGCGAACACGATCCATGCAAGGCTCAGGGGGACATAAAAAGCACAGTGAATGGAGATAATGTGAGTTAAAATATACACTAATACAGGGACATGCACAGGGGGACAGTTAAAAAGTTGACAAAAAGTCAAAGGAATACAGCTGGCAGTCCGCTGCACACTTAAAATCACTGGAGTCGAACACAAGCTAAAAGTCGGCCACAGTAGAAAATCACAACAACAATCACGGACTATATACAGGCTGAGCACACAATGTAAAACCACATCACGTGATGACACTGTATAACTTCACCGAAACAACACTAATGCAGCACACATGATCATGAATAAAAAACTAGGGAGGATCTGCCAGGGGTCTTGGACAAGGGAGAAGGGAAAAGGAGGCGAGAAGGAGGGGAGAGAAAGGGGGACAAGGGAGGGGTGGCACTGAAGGTGGTCCAGGGAAGGAAGGGATGGGAGAGGAAAACAGCCGAGGAGGGGGTGCAGGGACTCAGGGGGGGGGGGGGAAGTGGACAATCCGCTCTGGGAGGAGGAGGGTAGAGGAAAATGGTGGCCCTGGGGAGGAGGGGGGGGGACAAGGCAAGGTTACAGTTGGAAGGAAAGGCAGATGTCATGGCGAAGTTCAACATCTGGGAGGGGGAGGCGCCTGATGCCCTGATGAAGGAGATGGAGGGTGTGGAGGAGGAGAGAGGGAGGGATACAGCAATAGAGGCACGGCAATGGGTGGGGGTTGAGAGGAAGGAGGAAACCAGGGGGTGGGGGGATGGAGCCTGTGGACAGTGCGGAGATGCTGGAGATGCTGGACGAAAAGAAGGAGGTGAGGGAAGGGGACGAGGTCATACAGGAGTCGGGTGGGAGGGAAGGAAGGCAGATACGGAAGGCAAGGCGGAGCTCGTGGCATTCTAGGATTTGGAGGGCCTCATAAAAGCCTGGGGGGGGGGGGGCGGAGACACAGGGAAACGCTGGCATAACAGAGGATAGGACGGATGAGTGATTTGTAGGTGTGGAGGATGGTGCAAGGATGCAATCCCCATGTTCAGCTACACAGGAGTTTCAGGAGGCGGAGGTGGGAATGGGCTTTCTGCTGGATGGTCGGGAGATGAGGGGTCCAGGTGAGGTGACGGTCGAGGGTGAGGCCAAGGTACTTTAGGGTGGGGGTGAGGTGGATGGGACGACCGTAAATAGTAAGGCAGAAAGTGTAGAGACGAAAGGAGTGGGTGGTACAGCCTATGATGATTGCCTGGGATTTGGAGGGGTTGATACGAAGGAACCACTTGTTACACCAAGTGGTGAATTGGCCAAGGTGGATTTGGAGAGTGTGTTTGGACCGTCAAAGGGTAGGATAGAGAGCCAGGAAGGCGTTGTCATCAGCATATTGGAGGAGGTGGACAGGAGGGGCTGGCTTCGGCACGTCGGAGGTGTACAGGAGATAGAGGAGAGGGGTGAGGACGGAACTCTGGGGGACGCCAGCAGTGGGATGAAATATAGAGGAATTAATGTTATGGAGGGTGACATAGGAGGTACGGCGTGAGAGGAAGGAAGCGACCAGATTGACAAAATTGATAGGCAGGGAGCAGGTTTGGAGTTCAAAGAGGAGACGAGGATGCCACACGCGGTCATAGGCATTTTGGAGGTCGAGAGTAACAAAAATGGCGGAGCAGCAGGAGTTAAGCTGGAGGGAGAGAGGGTGCACGAGGTTAAGGAGTTGGTCTTCAGCAGAGGAGGAGGCTCGGAAGCCACACAGGGTAAGGGGGAGGAGGTGGTTTTGATTAAGGTGCTAATGGATATGACGAGAGGGGATGGATTCGAAGACCTTACTGAAGACAGAGGTGAGGGAGATGCATGGACAGCAATCCCACAGATCATTTGAACGATTCTTTTATCGAACTGATGTGGAACGAGGCGGTTTATAGGACGTGTGCAATTGATTAGCGTCAACATTAATGAACACGTAGTCCTACTCATGCAACTTCTGTATATACAGGGTGATTATAATTAAAATTTCATAACGCTGTAGAAATAAAACTGCTTGTCAGAATGACGTCAAATTGCAACGGAAGAGGGAAAACGTAAGGCAGATGAAAATTTATAAATAGGTGGCGCTGTAGGTGTCAGAATACGTAAATGAAAACACCTCTGATGAGCACTACCCATTGAAATTGGTATAAACTCGCCGGGTACACGGCTTTTCCTCCTTTCGCGTCTGCGACGTTCGCCATGACTGTCTCAATGCAGGATCGCGCTCTGCTTGTAAAGCTGTATTACAAGAATGATGACGGTGCACGCGTCGCTCTGCAGAAGTTCCGGACACTGAAGGGTTTGAAAAAAGGCGTTGTTCCGATGACTGCCTTGGGTCTGGAGAAAATGATTAGGAAATTCGGAAAGACGGGTTCTTTTGGTGTGCAACCTGGTAGAGGGAGGAAACGAATTGATTCGACCTTAGTGGAAGCAGTGGCCACAGCAATGCAGGAAGAGACGAGTGGTGGTGTACAAACATGTAGTGCACGGAGAGTTGCCAGAACATTGGACAGACCCGTGAGCACGGTGCGTAAACTCCTACGAAACATCCTTGTTTGCTATCCATCCACGAGTTGCTTCCTATTGACCTGGCAGCAAGAGAGACCTTTACTTTAGAATTTCTTGACGCATGGAAGTGGACAATGATTAGCCGTGGAAGATTTTGTGGACATACGAAGCCCACTTCCATCTGACAGGATATGTCAATACACAGAATTGTCGAATATGGGCAACGGAAAATCCACACGCAAATCAACCAGTGCCACCTCATCCTGAAAAGTCACTGTGTGGTGTGGATTTAAGGCTCCGTTTATCACAGGGACATATTTTTTCGAAGAGACACATGCTTCCTGTTCTGTAACCTGCACCGTCTCTCCAGCTCTCCAACAGCATGGATCTGTGGATGGGATCATTTTCATGCAAGGTGGCGCACCTCCGCACATTGCAAATCCAGTTATACAGCTGCTGACGCGCCATTTCGGAAACGCTAGAATTACCAGCCGCCATTTCCCTACAGCCTGGCCGTCCCCATCAAGTGATCTTAATCCGTGTGACTTCTGACTGTGGGACTATCTGAAAGATGTCTTCAGTGTTCCGATTGCAAACTTAGCTGCACTGAAGGCACGCATTGCGCGATGCATTCTGAACTTGACCCCGGGAACACTTCGGCCAGCTGTGGAACATGCTGTTTCTCGATTTCAACGTGTTGCAGCAAACGGTGGACAGCACACTGAACGTGTTTTGCGCCAGTTACACGGAAATTAATAATGCGATTTGATTTTGATTGATGCTCTTTATGCGGTTTTTGGCCACATGACAATTAAAAACGGATGTGAGTGACGTTTTTTATGCGGTTTTTGGCCTCCGGACAAATAAAACCGATTTTGCCCATCCGATGTGATATGCCCTTGCCGTGGAGGATGGGCTTACGGAACTAAGAGTGTCACACCTTGTGATGTTACAAAATAAAAGTGATGTTGTTATTCAATGGAAAGTTGGAAATTGAGATTTAGCTTACTGTTTTATCAATCACAATTGGCGTAAGAATCATGGATTGACCATTGTCATAAAATATTGCATTATGAGATGTGAATAGTTTTTACTTGCAGTTTAGCGTGGCTTGAGGCAGTCACAACTAGCGTGCTATTGATTAAGAAACTGCGCTATCGTCTTTCTAATTACTTCATGATCGTAGATACGGTCATACCCGGTTGTGAAATTATTGTTATGACAAAACAATTTCCTAAGGGACGAGAAAGTTCTTTAAGGGCGCAAAAACAACTGTATCATCACACAAAAGGGAAATTCAATATTAAAGCTGATGCAAGAAGACGCACATTGGACTGCTGATCTTGGTGTCTGTAATATTAGCAAAATGCATAATTAAAATGAAAATAATACTGAGGAGATAATAGGAGTGAGCACTGGTAAATGATTCAGTATTCCCAGAACAAATATTTATTATAACTAAAACATATATCGTACCTTAAGCTTACTACTACACTGACGGTAGATTTTTATGTCCGTATCATATCCACTGAGCGCTCTTTTATATGGCCATTGTCTTCTTTGAGTCGCTCGTGCGTCGTCACGGTAAGTTATAACAGTTCTTTACACTTCACTCAAACTTAGACATAACACGTTTTTATACATTTAGTAAAAATTAGATCAGACTGCCAAAAATCATCGTCCGTCTTACTTGAGAAAAACAGTACAAGTCTTTAGCACTCAAGGCTTCATTTGTTCTCCAGCGAACAAAATAGTGAAGGATCGTATATCTATCCGTATTTTTCTGTTTTTATTGCCGCCCAAAGACGACGAATTACATCATTAGAAAATTCCACCGTCGCTATGCGACGCCATATTATACATTAATCATTATTTATAAACAAGTATTTGCCTTCTGGATGAAAGTATTAACTACTCGTATTTGCTGTTTTAATAAAGTCAAAAATAGCGAATATCACAACCTGTCCAGCCATGCACACTGAGTGGTATAGGCTTTTTAACGTCAAACGTATACCTTGGGCGTTGTTGTATGATTCATTTGTTATTTGTAGTCGACCACTATTAAATTATGGTGATTACAGCAGAATCTATTACTGCATTATGTAACTATATACTTTTCTTCTGCCATACGTTTTCCTCCATCTTCGATAATACTGCGTTGCAATTTTACGTTATTCAGACCAATTGAGTTACATCTACAGCGGTTTGAAAGTTTAACTTTAATTATAATCACCCTGTATGTAAATGATTAGAAGAGATTAGTGTCAGCTACCCCTTTTTAAGTATAAATTAATCAGTGGAGTAGAAGGTGTAGTCCAGGAGAAAAGATTTTAATTAGATTTAGAACTTGCTACGCTATCTATCAGAAATTATATGTCAATGATCAAATGATTAAAAATTTGGTTAATGCATATTGAACTCCACTCTGAGCCACTGATAGGTTTAACAATGGATAATAAAGATCATTTTTCCGTCTAGTCTCAAATTATGATGGATTATTTATGACGAATTTCATTACCGAATACATATACTGTGACGGCGCAGCTAAAACGCCCTGCCCCTTAAGGAGGTATCCGTATGACGTCCGTGGATGAACACCACGTATTTTTGCGCAATCGGGAGTTAGGGAAGAGAGTGTAACAGATGTGAGATGCGATTTGCGGCATTTTTCGTTGCGGTGAGATCTTTTAACGAAATTTAAATTGCCAACTTTCTCTTCCGAGCGCCAAACTATTTTGCTGACGCCCCCCCTACATCGATAGAAATGACCATAGTAATAAAATAAGGGAACGATTCAGGAGTTCATTTTTTCCACGTGCTCTGTGAGAGCGGAACGGTCGAGAAGTAATTGAAAGTGGTACTATGATCCTGCTGCCATGTATGAACCGCAGAGTAGCAATGTAGAAGTAGATACACTACTGGCGATTAAAATTGCTACACCAAGAAGAAATGCACATGATAAACGGGTATTCATTGGACAAATATACTAGAACTGACATGTGATTACATTTTAACGCAATTTGGGAGCAGAGATCCTGAAAAATCAGTACCCAGAATAACCACCTCTGGCCGTAATAATGGCCTTGATACGCCTGGGCATTGAGTCAAACACAGCTTGGATGGCGGGTACAAGTACAGCTGCCCATGCAGCTTCAACACGATACCACAGTTCATCAAGAGTAGTGACTGGCGTATTGTGACGAGCCAGTTGCTCGCCCACCATTGACCAGACGTTTTCAGTTGGTGAGAGATCCGGAGAATGTGCTGGCCAGGGCAGAAAGGCCCGTATAGGACCTACAACATGCGGTCGTGCATTATATTGCTGAAATATAGGGTTTCTCAGGGATCGAATGGAGGTTAGAGAGACGGGTCGTAACACATCTGAAATGTAACATGCACTGTTCAAAGTGCCGTCAATGCGAACAAGAGGTGACCGAGGCGTGTAACCAATGGCACCCCATACCATCACGTCGGGTGATACGCCACTATGGAGATGACGAATACACGCTTCCAATGTGCGTTCACCGCGATGCCGCCAAACACGGATGCGACCATCATGATGCTGTAAACAGAACCTGTATTCATCCGAAAAAATGACGTTTTGCCATTCGTGCACCCAGATTCGTCGTTGAGTACACCATCGCAGGCGCTGCTGTCTGTGGTGCAGCGTCTTAGTCTCCGAGCTGATAGTCCATGCTGCTGCAAGCGTCGGCGAACTGTTCGTGCAAATGGTTGTTGTCTTGCAAACGTCCCCATCTGTTGACTCAGGGATCGAGACGTAGCTGCACGATCCGTTACAGCTACGCGGATAAAGTGCCTGTCATCTCGACTGCTACTGATACGAGGCCGTTGGGATCTAGCACGACGTTCCGTATTACCCTCCTGAACCCACCGATTCCATATTCTGCTAACAGTCAATGGATCTCGATCATCGCGAGCAGCAGTGTCGCGATACGATAAACCGCAATCGCGATAGGCTACAATCCGACCTTTATCAAAGTCAGAAACATGATGGTACGCATTTCTCCTCCTTACACGAGGCATCACAACAACGGTTCACCTGGCAACGCCGGTCAACTGCTGTTTGTGTATGAGAAATCGGTTGGAAACTTTCGTCATGTCAGCACGTTGTAGGTGTCGCCACCGGCGCCAACCTTGTGTGAATGCTCTGAAAAGCTAATCATTTGCATATCACAGCATCTGCTTCCTGTCGGTTAAATTTCGCGTCTGTAGCACGTCATCTTCGTGGTGTAGCAATTTTAATGGCCAGCAGTGTATGTAGATGTAGCTCGGCCACCGTTAGAATGTTGCCGATGTTTTCGTCCTGGGCAGGGTAGGGGACGATGGTGAGGAAGTTGGGCCCCACAATACTTCGGCTTTATCCTGCGGCGTGAGGGCATTGTCACCGAGCGGCTTCCGGCATGCTTGCCCGGTGTTTGCGGAAGCGGCCGCGGAAGCCACGCCCCCCGCGGCCGACGAAACCCGGAAAGGGTGAACGACCCCTGCTGTGCGCATCAATACTCGCGGCCAGTGCGCGCCCGGCTGCATGCCGCCTGCTGCCTTCGCTCACCCCCGCCGCCCCCACGCTCCCTCTTACATCCCTTCCACATCCTCCCCCTTCAGCCCTTTGGCCGCAGCGGCATAAGGTCCAGAGCCGCCCTTCTCCTTCCGCCGACGCCCTTCGTATTTTCCGGAGGGGCTGTAAATCAGCGGCGTTGGAGAACAAATGCTCCCCTGAATGTTTTACGGGACACATCTCGCGCGGTAAATACGGCACACCGCAGCACCGGCTCGGTGAAGATAAAATTGGCTCGGGATCGCGGCGGGAAGCCAAAATCCTGTTGTCGTTAATACGGATATATGATTAATACCGGGCGGGGAAGCTAAGGCAGTCCGCTCCAAAAATATCCAGGTCTACTGAATATATCGAGGTGGTGATTTACCTAATCTATAGCGAAAAATATGGCTAACTTTACCTTTTTAACTTTATTTTTATTGGCGAATTGGCTACTTATGATCACGCTGTAACTTCATTTTGTTCTCTTCGTCCAGGGTTTCCTCTGTTTCCAGTACTCTTTCACACGGCGGCAGTGTTGCACTTTTTCCCTTACGTGAAAGTTCTTCCGGATTTTTTAGTTATGCTTTCGACCTGAAACCTTTTAAGACTTTGTGTTCTGTCTCGAAACATGTCCCGTTCCAACATGAGAGGAGGATGGACCTCTCAAGGTCTTTCCGAGCACCTTTAATCCACGTCGTGGAGGTGTCCTTTTCCAGAGGTTATCAAATATTTGTCGGATAACAGACTTCAGTCCATTCTGTATAGGTGTCTAAGAAAAATCAGCCCACTTTTTATCATGGTCTCCGAGGGCATCCTCCCATTCTGGTAGACTTCCAGCCTGCAAAAAAAGTAGTTCAAATGGCTCTGAGCACCATGGGACTTAACATCTGAGGTCATCAGTCCCCTAGAACTTAGAACTACTTAAACCTAACTAACCTAAGGACATCACACACATCCGTGTCCGAGGCGGGATTCGAACCTGCGACCGTAGCAGAAACGCGGTTCCGGACTGAAGCACCTAAAAGTGCTCGGCCATAGCGGCCGGCTTTCCGCCCTGCTTGAGGCTGGATTGCACCCATGATTTTTCGTAACATCTTCCTTTCCAGGATCTACATTTCCTCTGGGTTGCTGTTCACCGACAGACATTCACCGAGCGAGGTGGCGCAGTGGTTAGAATACTGGACTCGCATTCGGGAGGACGACGCTTCAATCCGGCGTCCGGCCACCCTGGTTTAGGTTCTCCGTGATTCCCCTACGTCGCTCCAGGCAAATGCTGGGATGGCTCCTTTGAAAGGTCACGGCCGAATTCCTTCCCCGTGTCTCCCTAATCCGATAAGACCGATGACCACGCTGTCTGGTCTGCTACCCCAAACAACCCAACCCACCAATTTTGACAGACTATAACTGCCAAACAGTCGTACTGTTTGGGTGCAGTAATGTAATGTCTTACTTTGGCATTTAAGGAGCGGCACTGTTTGTTGTAAAAATGTTTTGCCAGACCAAGTGCTCTCTATCTTTTAGAGATCCGATCGCCTATCTCAGTGTTTCATAGTCAACCCTCTTTTATGGTTTGGCCGCGGTACTTGAACTTCTTTACCCTCTTAATCTGGTCTCCCTCTGTTTCAAGGACTTCGGTCCATATTTGTAGTTCACCATGAATCTGGTCTTTTCTATCAAGATCCTCAGCCGTATTTTGCTGGCGATCCTTTCCAGATCATATGGTTAGTCGCTTCCTCTTGGCTTTCTGCGAGTATCGCAGTCATCAGTAAAAGCCCGGTGGTTGACTTTAATTCCGTTTAGATTTCTCCCATAAGCAGATGCTGCTTATTCCTTTCGTTTCCACGAGTACCGGTCCCAAGGTCTGCGCCTCGTTTGGCAAGAGATGAGAAAGAAAGGGGGAGGCGTAATATTTCCTAGAATAACCTCGCTCTCGGTAACAGTATCCATTAATGGCCCTACCTAGAGGCACTAGGTGAAACCTCGTCAACGGTATCAAAGGTGCATAAGAGATCTCGGTTACCAACAACAGCACAGGCAGAGGAACGACCTTTTGGAGTAAACTACGAAAAACAGTCATTTTTGATGAACAATCCGATTTTGTATTGGAATTTAATTCCTGCCCTTACAACTCAATTTGATATGCAGAACTTTTTGTTTCATTAATGATTTATTGAAACCGGCGATGATTAGGTACATCAGGCCCTCTTTGTCATCCAATCAGACATTCTGAAAATTTTACTGTACATTCATTACGATAAGTATGCTTTGAGTTAAATGTACCATAGAATAAAGAATTTATGAATTTAAAACTTTGAACATAGCTGCTAAAGTTCAGTGACCGTGTCAGAATAGTAGCGTCGAAACCAGGTCAATCTTAATATTTGTGACTGACGGCTTATTTGTTCCAATTTATGAATTGGTGTAGTGCAAAAAAAAAAAAAAAAAAGAAGTATACATTTGTGCATGAGGAGCACAAGAAGAAGACAAATTACAGGCTGACAGATTTGAACAATGAGCTCTACTGCAATGTACTCGAGTAAAGCGGCGGTGAAGAGGGTTAAAGACAGAACAATGAAAGTGGATTGACTGACTGAGAAATGAAAATAGATTGGTTGAAATGAAATGTCGTGTGGCTAGGGCCTCCCGTCGGGTAGATCGCTCGGCTGGTGCAGGTCTTTCAAGTTGACGCCACTTCGGCGACCTGCGCGTCGATGGGGATGAAATGATGACGATTAGGACAACACAACACCCAGTCCCTGAGCGGAGAAAATCTCCGACCCAGCCGGGAATCGAACCCGGGCCCTTAGGATTGACAGTTTGTCACGCTGACCACTCAGCTACAAGGGGCGGACAATAGATTGGTTGATTGATTGATTTGAGGGCGGGAACGAAACAGTGAGCTCATCGGTCACATCGGATTAGGTAAGAATTCGGAAGGAAGTCGGCCGTGCCCTTTCAAAGGAACTATCCAGGCATTTGCCGAAGCAATTTAGGAAAATCGCGGGAAACGTAAATCAGGACGGGCGGACGCAGGTTTAAACTAAATATAGAATGAAGCATAACTGAGAGGAGATGGTAGCACTTGCTTAACTGTTCGACAGAGCGAAACTGGATTTATATATTTTTTAATTACTGGAGAATCGTGACTAGGCTGACAGACGGAAGTGCTTCAGCATTTTCTTGAAAGCGCGGTAGGATGCTCCACAGACGAATAGCAGCAACAGAGCACGATACGGAAATGGCGGCTTTCTCGGAGAATTTCATTGATGAAATCTTCTCAGATTACAGCCGAGTCGTGGCGTCTTGTAGTTGCAACGTATCGATGGGATCCCTACTCGTCGTCTCCAGCTGAAGTGTCTATTCCACATATGATCACTTCTGTCGTACTTTTCGTTCACTTGGTACCTCTTTTCTCATTTGTTTACGTAGTTGTTTGCAACCTAAAGACTGCTCCTTTCTATTCCCTCCCTCCTTCTCTCTTTCCCTGGTTTTGTGTGAGTGTGTGTGTGTGTGTGTCTGTTTTTCGGTTAATTACATAGCCCACCGGCATATACGGATTGAGAAGCCCGGGTCAGCCAGACAATGTGTCGATGTTTCTTTGAGAACCTCATAGCGGTGCTAGCAGATGGTAACCTTGCTTATACTGCCCATTGCATGGAGTGGTGAGATGCAGTGTCTGTTATATTGACGACTGTAGTATCCAGATCCCGCCGTGATTTCACTTTAATACATTGTGTGAGAATATCCGTTATGTGTTAAGAGACTGATATAAATTTAGTGAAAGCTATCGCCAACTTCAGTTGACGTAAATATACTTCTCAGTTAGAATCCTTTCAGTTAGAACCCTGTCCATTTGAGAAAGAAATGTACAGTTTCATAAAAGAACTCATCTTTCATTGCAACTATCCCCATTCAGTATTGATCCATAGCGACAATACTTTGCCCTCCAGAATAATTACTGTTTTGACAGGACAGAAAGACAGCCTAAGAGAGTAGCGAAGCAAAGAATAAATTAATAATAATAACGGGAATAGGTACCTTTTCCGTTAACAGTACGTGGTGTTCCATTAGTACGTTGCCATTCTCGCATTATCCGTTGCGTTCTCGATTAATTTCAATGTCAGTTTTGTAAGGTTATAGATACAGTTACTCTCTGAGTACCAATATTGTAGCTCACACGTAAGGACCTAGCGCAGTAGCCCTGCCGCCAGGGGAATCCCCTAGTGATCGACTAGATCGCTTTGGTGCCAGCCGTTAAGGGTGGCGCTGAAGCCAAGGAATAGTGGATATTCGCGGATGGATGTCAGACGCGTTTGGACGATACATGGCAGCGTGCCTTGGGAAGTTCGATAAATCCGTTACATGTTGCAGTGTTCGTGGACGGAATTGAGAACTAGTCGATATGAGAAGCGAGTCGTTAGCAAAGGTCGACAGAAGCAATGGTTATCTCAGAAAAGTAATAATACGCCGAAAGAAGAGTGAACGTCAGTACTTATGCGTTGCAACATTAGGAATGTGTAACTTGCTTTATACCAGAAACAGTAAACCTTTCAGTTCTTTGAGGTCAGTGTTCTCTTCTGAATCCCTTTTATTTATATTAGAACTGAAAGTGAAAATTTTAATGGCAAGCGTGGTGATTTTGACAGGGTATTTACCGGTTCGTCCGCGGCACCATTTTTAGTCTTTAGTTGCATGTTCCTTGGGAGTAACATGTTCATTATAAGCAGTGCAGCATTGACATTGGTCCGATCGCCATGGTTATATCAGCACAGGTGAGTTTAGAGAGAAACTTGCCCGTGATTGACACGAATAACTGAAGTATACAAAGGTCTTGATCGCACAGTTATTTATTAAGCGTTACGCTTTTAAAAAGTTCATCACCTGACTGAAGCTGTGGGCTAAAGTGCACAAGAAAATTAACGATGACAAATATGTACATACTAACATAAGAATGCATATTAGTACTCCATATACAGAAATACTTATATTTAAACAAACATTAGTACAATGCTCACGAAAGTAAGTGCTTAGATTGAATATAATACAGATCTCAACTCATGTAGGCATATTTGATAGTGTCGTTGTCTATTCGAAGAGAACCAATGCTAAACTGAGTGTGGTGATTAAGCTGTCAGTGAAATAAACAAAGGCCAGTTGGTGGCGCTAGCATTAACCATAGAAAGGGAGTCAAAGAGTAACTTTACAGACAACGATGCATTGCGATTAACTACATGCCAGAACATCATGGACAGCTTGACAAAGATACATTTATGCTACTTTATGGAAGAGAAAGTCATATACTAACAGCGTGAAATATACGTTTTTAGGTAGCATCGTCAACAACGTTACAGAAATAGCCGTTAGTCATTACTCAAAACAGAAGACATATTTGCATCAAGTAACAGGTGTCGTACAATACCAACATACACTGAAGCGCCAATGAAACTGGTATAGGTACGCGTATTCAAATACAGATATATGTAAACAAGCAGAACACGGCGCTGTGGTCGGCGACGCCTATGTAAGACAACAAGTGTCTGGCACAGTTGTTAGATCGATTACTGCTGCTACAATGGCAGGTTATCAAGATTTAAGTGAGTTTCACCGTGGTGTCATAGTCGGCGCACAAGCGATGGGGCACAGCATCTCCGAGGTAGCGATGAAGTGGGGATTTTCCAGAACGACCATTTCACGAGTGTACGGCGAATATCAGGAACCCGGTAAAACATCAAATCTCCGACATTATTGCGGCCAGAAAAAGATTCTGCAAGAACGGGACCAAAGACGACTGAAGAGAAACGTTCAACTTGACAGAAGTGCAACTCTTCTGGAAATTGCTGCAGATTTCAGTACTGGGCCATCAACAAGCGTCAGCGTGCGAAGCATTCAACGAAAGATAATGGAAATGGGTTTTCGGAGCCGAAGGCCCACTCGTGTACCCTTGATGACTGCACGACACGAAGCTTCACGCATCGCCTGGGCTCGTCAACGCCGACATTGGACTGTTGATGACTGGAAACGTGTTGCTTGATCGGACGAGGCTCATTTCAAATTGTGTCGAGCGGATGGACGTGTACGGGTATGGTAACAACCTCATGGATCCATAGACTCTGCATGTCAGCAGGGGACTGTTCAAGTTGGAGCAGGCTCTGTAATGGTGTGGGGCATATGCAGTTGGGACCCCTGATACGGCTAGATACGACGCTGACAGGTGACACGTACGTAAGCATCCTGTCTGGTCACCTGCATCCATTCATGTCCATTGGGCTTTCCGCCGGACTTGGGCAATTGCAGCAGGACAATGCGACACCCCGCACGTCCAGATTTGCTACAGATTGGCTCCAGGAACACTGTTCTGAGTTTAAACACTTCCGCTTGCCACCAAATTCCCCACACATGAACATTATTGAGCATATCTGGGATGCCTTGCAACGTACTGTTCACAAGAGATCTCCATCCCCCTCTCCCCGTACTCTTTACGAATTTATGGACAGCCATGCAGGATTCATGGTGTCAGTTCCCTCCAGCACTACTTCGGTCATTAGTCGACTCCATGCCACGTCGTGTTGCTGCACTTCTGCGTGATCGTGGGGGCACTACACGATACTAGGCAGGTGTACCAGCCGGTATAGGTAACAAATAAAATACAAGTTATGAAAGAATAAATTTGCAACCACCACTAAATAGAATGATACATAAGTCTCACCAAACGTATCATGTTATTATAGACGCATATGTAATAAATGACGCAACAGAATCATTTAGGTGAGCCTAGATTGGTGGCAACAACTTGAAAGAAAAAGGAACCATATGCAATAAAAGGGATTTTCGTAATTTGTTTCTAAAAAAACTTAAAATTGTAGTATTAGATCGTATAATAATCCAGCTGCTATTAGTTTTCAACCATTAGAAAATGAAATGTTATATGAGTATGAGACAATAGTCCAACAAATAAAGGAGACATTCAATGTAGCCATTTAGGTAAGGCTAGGTGAGTTACAACAGTTTGAAATAATGTTTTCTGGACGTCCTCAAGTGTCTAATTCAACCTAGGCTCATATTCTTTCTGATATTATACCTTTTCGTTTTTTGATATAAAATAAAGAAAAAATTGTAATATTACGTTCTGTTTTATTTCAAATTGTTGCCACTCATCTAGACTTAACTAAACGTGTCCATTATTTTTTCGACTTTTATAAAATAGCTACAGTTCACCGTACGTAATATTTCATTTTGTGATGGTTGCAAACTGATAACACCTGGACTGTTATACGATCTAATAGTACAATATTAAGTTTTTTTAAAAACAAATTACAAAAAGTCCTCAAGCATCTAATTCAAACTGGGCTCATATACTTTCTGAAATTATACCTTTACGGTTTTTAATATAAAATAAAGAAAAAATTGTAATATTACCTTCTGTTTTATTTCAAATTGTTGTCACTCATCTAGACTTAGC
Organism: Schistocerca americana; assembly: GCF_021461395.2. NCBI lineage: Eukaryota > Metazoa > Arthropoda > Insecta > Orthoptera > Acrididae > Schistocerca > Schistocerca americana. Next base: position 484,023,456 of record NC_060126.1, on the reverse strand, counting down.
TAGACGGTTGTGCTGAACGTGTCCATTATTTTTTCGATTATTATAAAATGACTACAGTTGATCATTCTCAATATATGTCATACTGTCAATATATGAATTTCTCATCGATGAAAGTAGCACAATGTATCCTCGTCAAGTTATTCACGAAGTTCTGACATGTAGATAATTGCAACGCGTAGTTTTTTGTAAACTTACTCTCTGACTTCCTTTCCATGGTTAATGCTAGCGCCACCTATTGGCCTTCGTTTACTTCTTTGATAGCTTAATTACCACTTAGTTTGGCACTGGCTCTTTTCGAATAGACAACAGCACTGCCAAATACGCCTACGTGAGATCAGATCTGTATTATATTCAGTCTATGTGCTCACTTTCGTAGGATTTGTACTAAAATCTGATTTAAATGCAAGTACGATACTAACTGAAATTTCTGTGTATGGACTACTAAGATGCAAATTTATGTTATTATGTTTACAGGGTGAAGCGAAATACGTGCACTCGGGTTTTGCAGTGCGACTTCTCATGTACCAGCGATAAAAAAAGTCTCTCACAAAATTTCGTCCGGCGTGTACACCCCACTGGAAAAAGATGTTAAAGAGTGGCAATCTGGCAACGTTGTAACTACCTCTGTCAGCACATATCAGCCACGCTGTACAGTTGGTGCAGTTGGTAGAGTTTTGGGTTAGCATGCAGGAGTTCGAGGATTCGACCCTGGGTTGAGGCATATGTTTTTTATTTGGTAAATGTAGTGCAGGTGGATACGGTATGTGGCATCATATTAGTCAACAGTGATTGCAGCAGGTCCTCTAGAAAACATTTGCACTTACATACTGCAATTGTAGAAGTGGAAGATTGGTCTGTTTTGAAAAAAGCCCTTTCCACGTCGTGGACGTGAACTTATTCGCACCACTTCATCTACTAGATGCGAAACCTGTTTTCTTTGTACCTTCCTCCAATGGTCCCATAGATTAGTACCGACTATTATTCTTGCCTCGTTCAGTTCCAAATCATTACGTTACAGCCTTGCCTTACCAGTAGGACTAACAATGTGCTTTGCGAATAATGTCCAAACTCTGTTACTATTTGTATGTGTTATCAGCATGGTCCCACTAACTATGCCTTTCGACATTGAGTCTGGTAACCGCATTCTGTTTAGTACGTATCTCAATGCAGTATAATTTTTATTAGTATTATTAATATTATTCTGACGATGGGATTGTGGAAACATTAGGTCTATTACAGTTAGGGAAACAGTGCAATTCGAAACCGAACATTTTACAATCGGCGGTGTCGAGATGAATCACGCAGAACGATATCTGTCAGAGGGGTAATGCGCAGTAGGCGGAACAGCGCGCAGGACTGACGGAGTGTTTATGCTGTACGCGCTGTCCACCAGACAGGGACTTGTTGCGAGTGGAGTACCGCGCCCGTGACAGACTGCAATGTACAGGGTTATTACAAATTATTGAAGCGATTTCACAGCTCTACAATAACTTTATTATTTGAGATATTTTCACAATGCTTTGCACACACATACAAAAACTCAAAAAGTTTTTTTAGGCATTCACAAATGTTCGATATGTGCCCCTTTAGTGATTCGGCACACATTAAGCCGATAATCAAGTTCCTCCCACACTCGGCGCAGCATGTCCGCATCAATGAGTTCGAAAGCATCGTTGATGCGAGCTCGCAGTTCTGGCACGTTTCTTGGTAGAGGAGGTTTAAACACTGAATCTTTCACATAACCCCACAGAAAGAAATCGCATGGGGTTAAGTCGGGAGAGCGTAGAGGCCACGACATGAATTGCTGATCATGATCTCCACCACGACCGATCCATCGGTTTTCCAATCTCCTGTTTACGAAATGCCGAACATCATGATGGAAGTGCGGTGGAGCACCATCCTGTTGAAAGATGAAGTCGGCGCTGTCGGTCTCCAGTTGTGGCATGAGCCAATTTTCCGGCATGTCCAGATACACGTGTCCCGTAACGTTTTTTTCGCAGAAGAAAAAGGGGCCGTAAACTTTAAACCGTGAGATTGCACAAAACACATTAACTTTTGGTGAATTGCAAATTTGCTGCACCAATTTGTGAGGATTCTCTACCGCCCAGATTCGCACATTGTGACTGTTCACTTCACCATTCAGAAAAAATGTTGTTTCATCACTGAAAACAAGTTTCGCACTGAGCGCATCCTCTTCCATGAGCTGTTGCAACCGCGCCGAAAATTCAAAGCGTTTGACTTTGTGATCGAGTGTCAGGGCTTGTAGCAATTGTAAACGGTAAGGCTTCTGCTTTAGCCTTTTCCGTAAGATTTTCCAAACCGTCGGCTGTGGTACGTTTAGCTCCCTGCTTGCTTTATTCGTCGACTTCCGCAGGCTACGCGTGAAACATGCCCGCACGCGTTCAACCGTTTCTCCGCTCACTGCAGGCTGACCCGTTGATTTCCCCTTACAGAGGCATCCAGAAGCTTTAAACTGCGCATACCATCGCCGAATGGAGTTAGCAGTTGGTGGATCTTTGTAGAACTTCGTCCTGAAGTGTCGTTGCACTGTTATGACTGCCTGATGTGAGTGCATTTCAAGCACGACATACGCTTTCTCGGCTCCTGTCGCCATTTTGTCTCACGGCGCTCTCGAGCGCTCTGGCGGCAGAAACCTGAAGTGCGGCTTCAGCCGAACAAAACTTTATGAGTTTTTCTGCGTATCTGCAGTGTGTCGTGACCATATGTAAATGAATGGAGCTACAGTGAATTTATGAAATCGCTTCAATCATTTGTAATAGCCCTGTACATGCGTACACCTGTCGAATTTTCTCATTTTGAACCTCTAAACCAGTGTGGCAGATGTATGCATACACAAGTGATGAATATGTGGATGTGCTTCTGGTCCTTGGTGCATCTGATAACCAGGCTGGTGTTGCCGCTCGTGAATATGCTGCCAGATATCCTCGTCGACGCCATCCAGATAAAAATGTGTTTCGTTGTCTCGAGCTGCTCCTTCGAGAATCAGGTTCTCTCCTTCCACCATCGCATGGCAGAGGTCATCCACGGACTCGCCGTACTCCAGCTACTGAGGATGCTGTTCAGGAGGTCATACACCAAGAAACTCAGCGAAGTACACGCAGCGTAGCAAGGCAGCGGCGTGTCTCGCAACGTGCCGTCGTTAACGCGCTGCACGAGCATGGGCTGCAACTGGTTCAGCTGGCTCTGAGCACTATGGGACTTAACATCTGAGGTCATCAGTCCCCTAGAACATAGAACTACTTAAACCTAAGGACATCACACACGTCCATGGCCGAGGCAGGATTTGAACCTGCGACCGTAGCGGTCGCGCGGTTCCAGACTGAAGCGCCTAGAACCGCTAGGCCACAACTGCCGGCGCATGGGCTGCACCCATATCATTATGCTTTCACGTAGCACCTGAATCTCGCCACTGCCATCAGTGGATGCAATTCTGTGAATGGTTCTAACAACAACAGGAAGCCAACAATGACTTCGTGAAGACCGTAATATGAAGCGTTCACTCATGAGGGTGTCTTCAATATACACAATGCCCACCATTGGTGTGAGGTAACCCGCACGTCGCCTGCGACCGTGGATATCAAGTTCGGTTTGGTATCAACGTCTGGCCCGGAATATTGGGCGACAGGTCTTTGGGCCCCTTCATGTTGCCTGCCTGGTTGACTGCACGAAGGTATCATGCATTCCTCTCAAACTATCTCCCTAATGCGGTGGAAGATGTTCCACTACATGTTCTGCAGAGGATATGGTTCCAAGATCATGGTGCACCTCCACACTGTGCAATTAATGTGCTACAGTATTTGGACAGAACACTTCCAGGGAAAGGGCTCGGACGTGGAGGTTCAGTTGTATGGCCCGTTCACCTGACCTAAATCCCTTGGATTTCTTCCTGTGGTTACACCTGAAGGAAAACGTGTCCTCTACTCCGCCGAGGAATGTGAAAGAATTGGTAGCGCGTGTTAATGCTGGTCCGCAGCTCGTGGTCGTGCGGTAGCGTTCTCGCTTCCCGCGCCCGGGTTCCCGGGTTCAATTCCCGGCGGGGTCAGGGATTTTCTCTGCCTCGTGATGACTGGGTGTTGTGTGATGTCCTTAGGTTAGTTAGGTTTAAGTAGTTCTAAGTTATGGGGGACTGATGACCATCGATGTTAAGTCCCATAGTGCTCAGAGCCATTTGAACCATTTTGTTCATGCTGCTCTTGTTACTGTGGACGCAGCTTTATTGTAAAGGGTATAGAGCTGTATGATCCGGCGGGTTGCGCAATGTTTGGACGTGCAGGGAGGTCCCTTTGAGGATTTGTTGTTCTGTGGACAACGTATTATGTTGCGAAGTTCATGTGGTCATTAATATGGATATTATTATTGTCACTGGTTGCTAACGTGTGAGCGCTCATAATACATGTAGTATGAATGACAAGTAGATGCTGTGTTATTGTACTGTGCTATCATCTTTAGTATCTCGAAATTGATATTGTTTTTGCAGTTATTCTGTCCTATGACAGGTCATTTGTTTCAACTATCTATTTCTTATTTGTCCAACCACGTATTTGTTATGTTGTGCGTTACAAAATGTTGTAAATCTAGAATACATGTGACCTAAGAAACGATGTATTTTACAGTGTGAAATGTCAGAAGGAAATTAGCAAATTAAAAAAAAAAAAAAAAAAAATGCGCCCAAACCCAGGATCGAAACCTCGACCCGCTGCAAGCTAACCCAAAACTCTGTCTACTGCAGCAGCTGTACATACAGCCAATACGTGCTCACAGAGTTAGTTACCGAATACGTGGTTACAGTGTTGCCAGATTGCCACTCTGTCACGTATTTTTCCTGCCGGATGCAGTCACCAGACGAAATTTTTGTGACAAACATTTTTTTATCGCTGGCATGTGAGGAATCGCGCTACGAATCCCGGGCGCGCAAATTTCGCTTCGCCCTGTATATTTGACATCGTTTATTTTCTTGTACATTTTACCCCAGAACTTCAGTCTGAGGGTTAAATATTTAAACACATAACGCTTAATAAAGAACTGTGCTATCAAGACCTTTCTATATTTCAAAATTGTGACAAATCTGAATGGTTGCCTGCCTCTACCATGGATGTATCTCTCCAAGTAATGAGATACGAATAAGGGAGTAGACATCTTACAGTTTTGCTATGTGGTGTAACTGACCAGTGTGACTGGTGGGCCTATCCATAAAAACACGTTAAAGTTGAGCTTAACCATCGAACGTAACGAACATAATTACACGAAAAACGCCGGCAGAGGGTAATTACAGAAAAAAGCTAGTACCCTTTCAATGAGTGAGCTTGAAGGTCAAGTTCGTACGGTTTGGGTTGAATTATTCGAAAACCGCGACCTCTACAGAAAACGCTTGCCTGTGCAAAATTAAGCTCTCCTACGAAAGAGAGGCTGTTCATTTTTTTTTTCGCTGAGGCTAATAGTTTGCGCATAGAGAGCGAGAGAATGTGAAAATCTCTCGCAACGTGCAAATGTTGCAGCTCAGGTGGTTTTTGTCGGCCAATCTGATGTACTTTCCCGACCTCATACACACAAGTGTCTCTATAAAATTGTCCGTCTTATCTTCCTCCAACCCAACTGTGATGCGCTGTTAACAGTTATCTTTTGCACCCTGCATAGCTGCTTCCGGTAAATGTCTATGACTTGTTAGTTCCAGCCGGCCGTAGTGGCCTTGTGGTTCTAGGCGCTACAGTCTGGAACCGAGCGACCACTACGGTCGCAGGTTCGAATCCTGCCTCGGGCATGGATGTGTGTGATGTCCTTAGGTTAGTTAGGTTTAATCAGTTCTAAGTTCTAGGCGACTGATGACCTCAGAAGTTAAGTCGCATAGTGCTCAGAGCCATTTGAACGATTTTGTTAGTTCCGTCACTAATGACCTCTCTGTGGACGGTACGTTAAATCCCAGTTTCCTTCCTTGTTTTTGTTAGCTTTGGAATGCATCTTTGAACGGAATTGTCTGTTTTACATGCTGAGTATAGGCCTTTTACTTTGAAAATGACGCGTTTTATATTCGAGATCGTGTTTATACGTCATTGTGCACAATCTTTCGTATTATGATATAATGTTCTGATTATTCTGTGTTGTTGTTATGGTATTGAGCATGTGTGTTTGCTTTTGGTTATACTGTGTATTGTTTGTAGCTTTGTGTTTACTGTTATTGTTACACAAACAAATTCGCTGATTCGATTGACTTTGTGGCCTTGGGGATGTTTAAACGCATTGGTGTACCATATACAGTGCCAAGATTGACTCGTTATAAGAATATGTGTCCCTTACATCTGACCAAATTCAAAAGCAGACAATTTAGGTCGCAAGATTTCTTGGGTTCTATCAGGAGTATCGTAGAAGGATGTGTAAGAATGGCTTGCAACATGTAGACGACTAACAAACGGCAGAACGGTGCATATCTCAACAGTAATTCGTTTCAGGAGATTTGTTTGCAGGCCTCTGTACTTGGAAAACATGTTGTAAAGTATTCTTGGTCTGGCAGTAAACAGCAAATAAAAATGATAAAGGTAACTGAAATTGTTCGTCACCATGCAGTGCATGGGTAAAGTTCTGCCTTATAAATGATACATCACAAAAGCGGTGGCATGACATATAAAAAATACCTAATTATTCTGTTAATCACTGACTTGCCTTCTTGACAGTTAAAATATCCGCCTATTGTCTGATTGACGATCGTATGAGGCCTTGGATGTTGCTGTACATACCACTGTTCCATAAGCGAGATGACCGTGAAAAGTATAATTTACTCTTCGACTTAATTAGTGGTATCAATACTCAATCGGACTTGTTACTGAAAAGACGCAACATACGCAACATCTGTTTGAAATGAAACGCTTAAACAGCAACACGCGATACGTGATCGGTCTGATGGCTTTCGAGGAATGTACGTTAACGTTTCTAAAACACCTCTTCTAGAACAGAAAATACACACCGTGAAAAAATATCTGAGAAATCTGTAGGAAACTACTTTGATTTAAATGTTTGGTCGGTACTCAAAATGAACCAAATTACAGGATTGGCACACCTACATGCAACTGTCGCAGCCGGAGCAACAGATGAAGAGTAAAGCTGAAGGGGAAGGAACCTGTCCCCTGGCAAGTCTTTCTACTGCCTTATAACAACTTATAATAGTTTCTCCTTGCATAGCGGTACAGTTATCAAAAACTGTTCAGTTATATGGTTCGTCTTAGTTTTTATTTATTTAATCAAATTACAAGCGTTTTATCTTACACTTGCACACATACGCCTCATTATAAGAGCGAGAAGAAAGATATTTACAAATACACTGAAGTGCCAAAGAAACTGGTAATGGCACGCGTATTAAATTTGGAGATATGTAAACTGGCAGAATACGGCGCTCCGGTAAGCAAATAATGGTTCAAATGGCTCTGAGCACTATGGGACTTAACTTCTGAGGTCATCAGTCCCCTAGAACTTAGAACTACTTAAACCTAACTTACCTAAGGACATCACACACATCCATGCCCGAGGCAGCATTCGAACCTGTAGCGCCTAGAACCGCTCGGCCACTCGGGCCGTCTCCGGTAGGCAACGCCTATATAAGACAACAAATGTCTGGCAGACTTGTCAGATCAGTTACTGCTGCTAAAATGGCAGGTTATCAAGATTTTAGTGAGTCTGAACATGGTGTTACAGTCGCCGCACGAGCGATGGGATACAGCATCTCCGAGGTAGCGATGAATTGGGGATTTTCACGTACGACTATTTCACGAGTGTACCGTGAATATCAGGAATGCGGTAAAATATCAAATCTCCGATATCGCTGCGCCCGGAAAAAGATCGAGCAAGAACGGGACCAACGCTACTGAAAAGAATCGTTCAACGTGACAGAAGTGCAACCCTCCCGTAAATTACTGCAGATTTAAATGCTGGGCCATTATCAAGTGCCAGCGTGCGAACTATTCAACGAAACGTTATCGATATGGGCTTTCGGAGCCGAAGACCCACTCTTGTACTCTTGATGAATACACGACACAAAACCTTATGCCTCGCCCGGGCTCTTCAACATCGACATTGGACTGTTGATGACTAGAAACATGTTGCCTGGTCGGACGAGTATCGTTTCAAATTGTATAGAACGGGTAGACGTATATGGGTGTGGAGACAACCTCATGAATCCATAGACCCTGCATGTCAAGAGGGGAATGTTCAAGCTGGTGGAGGCTCTGTAATGGTGTGGGTCGTGTGCAACTGGAGTGATATGGAACCCCTGATACGACTAGATACGACGCCGACAGGTGACACGTACGTAAGCATCCTGTCTGATCACCTGCATCCATTCATGTCCATTGTGCATTCCGACGGACTTGCCCAATACCAACAGGACAGTGCGACACCCGGCACGTCCAGAATTGCTACAAGTTGGCTCCAGGAACACTGTTCTGAGTTTAAACTCTTCCGCTGGCCACCGAACTCCCCAGACATGAACATTATTGAGCATATCTGGGATGACTTGCAACGTGCTGCTCAGACGATATCTTCACCCGCTCATATTCTTACGGAATTATGGACAGGCCTGCAGGATTCATGGTGTTAATTCCTTCCAGCACTACTTCAGACCTTAGTCGAGTCCATGCCAAGTCGTGTTGTGGCGCTTCTGCGTGCTCGCGGGAGCCCTACACGGTATAAGGCAGGTGTAGCAGTTTATTTGTCTCTTAAGTGTAATGCCGTACCTTTTTAGTTCATATGCTTTAATAGAAAACATTTTTTTTTTTTTGTAATTCGCCGTGAAATAAACATAATAAACGTTTGGAAGAAACGAGAAATGGCCAGTTTTGGGAGAAAATGGAGAGGGAACCGACAGTTGGAAGGTAAGGTTCGTACACCTGGTCACTGACCTTTCCACGAACACAAACAAGTGTGCTGCCGAAGGAAACCCGGCAGGGATAATAATCAATGAATGCAGCGCAATGAATTATTCAGATTCAGCGCCACTGCCTGTGAGACAGCATTGGGACTAACGACCAGAAAACAGACGCAGGAATGTGTAACAGGGAAGGGAAATGACCTTTTTTTTCGCTCCTAGTTCAACGTCCTAACGACTTTCAGGGGCAGGTCACCAGCTCAGTTCCGACAAAAACGTTAGACGTCAAAAACAAGGGCGCTGAAGGAACAATTCTATTATCAAATAGAGACTTGAGGTGGTAGTGACTTCAGTTAAGTGAAGTTGCTTTACAAGATCTTTGGTAATCTTCTGGAGACTGTCGTACCGCACAATATCTGCGAGCAGTACTGAAAAGAGAGATATAAAATGGCATGAAAACGTAAATTCACTAACAGCGAAGGGAAGCCGAGTAGTATTCGTAGATATGTTACAAGTGTGCTGGCAAAGAGCAATGCATCTGTATAGGTAATCACATACAAGCAGCATGTGTGACTAATTACGGAATAACACTGCAGCGTTTTAAGGCTTCAGAGAAGACTTCGAAAGAGTTCCGACAAGCGCTGTTAAGGTCGGAACAGACTAAAGGTTCCATAGCAAAGTATAACAGAGGTACTCGGGGAACTAAAATTGGAATCTCTGAAAAAATGGTACGTTGTTCTCGCGAAAACCTGTTGATGTGTTTCCGGAACTGACATCCAGTACGAGGAAGATGAAACCTCCCCTTAGAAAAATTAATGAATTACTGTGCTGATAAACCTCTTACGTTATTTGATTTTCAAACAGCTGAGCAAAACTGAACCTACTCAGACACTTCTCTCTTTACTTATTCTCATCATCACTAAACTGGCACACAATATTTTTTTAGCGCAACGCAATCTGACTTTCAATAATCCCTACAAAAGAATGGCCCTGACTAACAATAACCTACACCTATCATAAATCACTTACCTCACAAAAATCTTTCTTACTCGAACTAGTGGGATACAGCGAGCGCCAATACTGCCAGCTAAATAAAAGATTGTAACTACTGTAGGCACTAACTCCTGATAGGCATAGTTAGCAAATGAAAGATTGTGATAGAGAACAAACAATGTATTTACCTTAATAATGTTCAAAAGTCATCATATATATCAGTTCATGACAACCAGGCTTACAAATTTACTCTTTGTGATGGACACGTCCATGTCGTCCGCTCTCAAAATTCTGCCATCTCTCTCCCCACATCCACCACTGCTGGCAGCTCACCTCCAACTGCGCAATGCTATGCGCTGTTCACTTCCAACTGCCCAACACTGCAATAGCGAATATTCAAACAATGCCAACCAGCTACAGACTGCACACAGCACAGCCAGATTTTCATACAGAGCGCTACGTGACGTTACCAACATAAAAACCTAAACAGCCCACTAACAAAGACTGTACAATTCTGTCACTGTATGAGGGGGTGTGAAAAGAAAATCCTTCGATTTTGTTATGGAAAGAACTCTTAAAGCTTTTTAAATAAAACAAATGTTGTTAATATTATACGTCTTTATTCTTCGAGTCTACATACTTATTTCTCAACATAGTCGCCCTGGCGACAAAAACATTTCTCCCAAAGAGAGGCGATACCTTCACTGAAGAATGTTTGATTTCGTTCACGGAGCCACAACCTTACCTCTGATTGCACCGCTTCATAGCCATCAAAGTGTAGTCCTCTAAAGTGTTCATTACATTTTGGGAACAGATGAAAATCGGATGGGGCCAAGTCGGAGCACTTGTGTGGAGGATGACTGATGACGGGGAACCCAAGGCTTTTTAGTTTGGAGATGTCGCAGCGCTCGTATGTGATCTGGCGTTGTGATACTAAAGGAGACGGTGCACCGTATGTGAACGAACTCTTCGAATTCGTACTTTCAGGTTTTTGAAGGTCTCACAGTATCTTGCAGAGTTTAGGATGGTGGCTTTAGCCATGGATTCCAAATTCACCACACCTTGAGCATCCCAGAACGCTGTGAACACGACTTTGCCTACCGGTGCCTTGGTCTTGAACTATTTTGTTATCGGTTATCCGGAATCGTGCCAAGGTCAACACGTTTTTTATTTATTGATCTTCAATGTGCTGACGCCTTGAAACGACATGCTTTCATAGCGTGGAAATAATAATGTGAAAACATATCAACTACGAAAACTCTTTAACCACCAGCATGATGTTTCCCGTCGTTTTATTACGACATGTTTTTGAGAGATTGCCAGTGTGCTGGATCTTTGAAACGGCACGTATTCACAGGACGTGTTATAATGCAACAATTACGGGATTCAACTGAAATCCAATACGGCACATCCCAGCTCTATACCGAAAAGAGCGAGAGATATTGCCTGCATGTGACGTAGTTGGCGTCCTTGAACCTCAATGGTCTACGTTCAAAAGCGTATTCAGAATATCGAATGCTCAATATCGTTCATCACGTTCGGAAAGGCTCCGCGGCGCGCTCTGTCCACGCTATAACGGCCAGAAACTCGGCACGCTCAACGCTGACGTTCGAATGCCCGATCCGTGTGACGAAGGCTTAGCGTCCCGCATTCAGCGGGACATTTTGGCCGCATTGAGCCTGGCAGCATCGCTTCGCCGCCTCTGGACCGGGGGTCGAGGCAGGAGTTATACAGTACTGGCCATTAAAATTGCTACACCAAGAAGAAATGCACATGATAAACGGGTATTCATTGGACAAATATATTATACTGTAAATGACGTGTGATTACATTTTCACGCAGTTTGGGTGCATAGATCCTGAGAAATCAGTACTCAGAACAACCACCTCTGACCGTAATAACGGCCTTGATACGCCTGGGCATTGAGTCAAACAGAGCTTGGATGGCGTGTACAGAGACAGCTGCCCATGCAGCTTCAACACGATACCACAGTTCATCAAGAGTAATGACTGGCGTATTGTGACGAGCCAGTTGCTCGGCCACCATTGACCAGACGTTTTCAGTTGGTGAGAGCTCTGGAGAATACGCTGGCCAGGGCAGCAGTCGAACATTTTATGCATCCAGAAAGGCCCGTACAGGACCTGCAACATGCGGTCGTGCATTATCCTGCTGAAATGTAGGGTTTCGCAGGGACCGAATGAAGGGTAGCGCCACGGGTCGTAACACATCTGAAATGTAACGTCCACTGTTCAAAGTGCCGTCAATGCAAACAAGAGGTTGTCCGAGACGTGTAACCAATGGCACCCCATACCATCACGCCAGGTGATACGCCAGTACGGCGATGACGAATACACGCTTCCAATGTGCGTTCACCGCATGTCGCCAAACACGGTTGCGACCACTATGATGCTGTAAACAGAACCTAGATTCATCCGAAAACATAACGTTATGCCTTTCGTGCACCCAGGTTCGTCGTTGAGTACACCATCACGGTTGCTCTTGTCTGTGATGCAGCATCAAGGGTAATCGCAGCCATGGTCTCCGAGCTGATAGTCCATGCTGCTGCAAACGTCGTCGAACTGTTCGTGCAGATGGATGTTGTCTTTTAAACGTCGCCATCTGTTGACTCAGGGATCGAGACGTGGCTGCACGATCCGTTACAGCCATGCGGATAAGATGCATGTCATCTCGACTGCTAGTGATACGAGGCCGTTGGGGTCCAGCTCGGTGTTCCGTATTACCCTCCTGAACCCACCGATTCCATATTCTGCTCGCAATCATTGGGTCTCGACCAACACGAATAGCAATGTCGCGATGCGATAAACCGCAATGGCGATAGGCTACAATCCGACCTTTATCAAAGTCGGAAACGTGATGGTACGCATTTCTTCTCATTACACGAGGCATCACAACAACGTTTCACCAGGCAACGCCGGTCAACTGCCGTTCGTGTATGAGAAATCGGTTGGAAACTTTCGTCATGTCAGCACGTTGTAGGTGTCGCCACCGGCTCCAACCTTGGGAGGATGCTCTGAAAAGCTAATCATTTGCATATCACAGTATCTTCTTCCTGTCGGTTAAATTTCGCGTCTGTAGCACGCCATCTTATGTGGTGTGGCAATTTTAATGGCCAGTAGTGTAGTTTTCGTGGTACAAGCAAATCAAGGGCAACTCTGATTACTAGAGATGGATTAAGAGAATTCATAACCTGGTTTTGGTTCTACGGCCTATACCCAAGGCGACTCCACGTCCCTGTGAAGGGAGTGGGCAACGTGTCAGCTAAGACAATACGTCGCCCACTCACGAGCGTTTCTATAGCCAAACCCAACTCTAGGGCTGCCTCCGCTCTGCAGGGAGACCCGAGACACAAAAGCAATGCATTCTGTGCAGGTTACTCGGCTCTATTTGCAGCGGATGTTGCTCGCTACTCGCTGTCGCCGCTATGGCGCAACTCCAGCGGAGGAGACGCGCCTGCACATTGTCTGACAACGGTTTCGACACGCTCATTGCGACCGCTGGTGCCTCGCGAAGGCGGAGTAGAGCAAACGTGTCTCGTTCGCGGGTGTTCGGACAACATTCGAGCTACAACAGTGGAAATGGGAAGACACCCTTTGAAGTTTCCGACAACAGGCTAACAGAAGATTTTCTATAGCATTTATGTGGGCTATTAGGAAAGTAACATACGGTCGGTCGCGAAATACAAACCACACTGAAAATCAAAAGGGTTTTATTTGCAACAATTTGCTAAAACTTCCAGCTACTTCACTACATAGTTGCCGCTTCCAGTTAGACATCTGTCGTAGAAAAACTTCCTGGCAGATTAAAACTGTGTGCCTGACCGAGACTCGAACTCGGGAACTTTCACGGGCCAGTGCTGTACCAACTGAGCTACCCAAGCATGACTCACGCCCCGTCCTCACAGCTCCACTTCGGTTGAAGCGGTATTGAATAGCATATTTCATGACAGGTGGATTGGTCGTCGAAGCACCATACCATGGCCCGCACGTTCACCGGATCTGACGTCCCCGAATTTCTTTCTGCGGGGAAAGTTGAAGGATATTTGCTATCGTGATCCACCGACAACACCTGCGTCAGCGCATTGTCAATGCATGTGCGAACATTACGGAAGGCGAACTACTCGCTGTTGAGAGGAATGTCGTTACACTTTTTGTCAAATGCATTGAGGTTGACGGACATCGTTTTGAGCATTTATTGCATTAATGTGGTATTTACAGGTAATCACGCTGTAACAGCATGCGTTCTCATAAATGATAAGTTCACAAAGGAACATGTATCACATTGGAACAACCGAAATAAAATGTTCAAACGTACCTAAGTTTTGTATTTTAATTTAAAAAATCCACCTGTTACCAACTGTTCGTCTAAAATTGTGACCCATATGTTTGTGACTATTACAGCGCCATCTATCACAAAGCGAAAAAAGTCGTTCAACTAAAACATTCATATATCTTTATGTAGTACACGAATATGTAATAAAAATGGGGGTTCCTATTTAAAAGAAACGCAGTTGATATCCGTTTGACCTATGGCAGCGCCATCTAGCGGGCCAACCATAGCGCCATCTGGTTTCCCCCTTCAAGCTAGACATGTTTCGTTATTTGTAGTTTCTTCGTTTGACAGTTATTTCGTGAGATATTTGGCCCGGTCACGATCAGTGGACCACGTAACCGGTGGTGCATGCATAGTGAACTGCAAGTGATTTGACTGTTTCATACGTCCGCAGCTCGTGGTCGTGCGGTAGCATTCTCGCTTCCCACGCCCGGGTTCGATTCCCGGCGGGGTCAGGGATTTTCTCTGCCTCGTGATGACTCGGTGTTGTGTGAGGTCCTTAGGTTAGTTATGTTTAAGTAGTTCTGAGTTCTAGGGGACTGATGACCATAGATGTTAAGTCCCATAGTACTCAGAGTCATTTTTGAACTGTTTCATATGGGTATATTTTCATCAAACCGAAAATAAATACTACGAGTCGGTCAAAAAATTTGAACATGTTCACGACACAGGCATTGCTTTTCTTCTTCTTCGAGGATGTCCTACTTTTATAGATTGTCCTTTAATCTCAACATGCCTGTTCCCAGCTGTATAAAAAGGAAAAGGATAGATGACGAATTAACATCTCGTCGACATCTACGTCACTAGTGACAACGTACTAATTCCATTTGGTCAAAGATGGGGTAGAAAATCAGCTGTGTCCTTTCGAATGGTAGAATCGCGGCAGTCGCTTTAATGGGTTAGGGGAACTGTACAACAGTTAAATATGGAAAACCGTACGAGGAGCTTAGGTTCACCCTTCTCAGATGCGAGTCCAGTTTGTAGCAGTTATGGGCTCCCGCAACGGATATTTGCATATGTATTGGTAAACGAAGGAGTGAAATGATTTGATATGTAGGTGATACTATTTGTATGTAAAGAGATTCCAATCGCTGTTAGAGGGACCGGGGATGATTCAGCCCACAAAATCAGTTCGTGGGAAAGGAAATCACAGCGCTAGTGTGAGAAGATGTCATTCATCCTAGAGACTGTCCATAACTATTGTCGGCAGATGGCTTGTCATACAACACTCAGCCTAGCAAAGACACGTCTAGCAAATAGGAAGTCAAAGAGAACATGATCGTTCTAGAAAAAAGGTTTCCTATGACCGGAAGCACGTGAAGGCCTAACTCCGCAATGTTCTTCTGGAGGAATTTATTGGTGGATGTACAAAGCGCGTAAAGGTAATCGGATTTATTACATCGCATTTTATTTGATGGAGAATGAACCACGAACGAACCAGGACGTGAAAACTACGGCTCAAACAAGAGCTATGGAAACGAACTCTTGGAGAGAGACTTCTGTCCCTTTGGATTCTTGGAGAAAAGCGCTTGGACATAGCATTCTGTTGCTTTGTGGTTGTCTTGGAGGAGTCAAGATGCTTTATGCGCGGCTGCTGCTTTGAGATGGTAGGTAACGTTGACAGTGTCAGCCACTTTCACGTTCTTCACACTTAGTTGCTGAAGGTGTCGGTGGTCTTGAAAGGTATGTGCTGAGATTCGATCAAGATAGAGCCAGTGAAAAATGTCGATAGTTCCCAACTGCAAGGTTGGACGAGTAGTACATCTTCGAGTAGTAAGATCTTTGACAGCTAACAGAGCTAGGTTCACGCGGTAAAAGTTTGAGTAGTGGTGAGGAGATGCGCAGAGACAGCAGACGTGTTTCGAGTCGGAGCTTCATGCCTGCAGGAGGCAGCCGGGTCGTGACAGCATGAAAGTAAGAATTGGCGCTACGCACATAATAAGCTATATATTGAGCGAAACTCGGCACATACCTGGGGAAACTAGAAAAAGAATTAATAAAATAGGTTTTCTTTGGTTAAATAATGTCTAAAAGCTAGATATAAATCCCATTGTTGATGCAATATGCGTTTTGTGAAGCTTTCTCGTAAATCCATGCTATAGAAGTTTTTTTTAGTTTTTCATATGTGCCTTAAAAGATTGAACAATAAATATTTTTTAGATAAAATTAGAGTTTCATCTCACACCTTATGTCGTTCTCCGCATCCTGTGCTTGCATTGAACCAAAAGGTACATTAACGTAAAGTTCCCATGAGTAAAGCTAATAATTTCATTTATCAGAGCAAAATAATCTATATGCCATTGCACAGTTGGCAAATTACTCATATCAGGACAGAATTTTTATTAAGTAACAAACAGGGCCAAAATGAGTAAAGTTATCTAAAATGACAATTTTATGCCATTGCCCTACGGCTGAGTTGAATATATGTTTTATTATCAGCTAAACGGGAAGGACTGCACGAGCTAAGTCCACAGACGCAGTCAGATGCAGGTTGGTGACTTTCATTTATTTTTACCACTAAACTTTCATGCAGTCAGATGTGTATTTTGAGTATTAGTTTTCCAACAATATTTTAATGCTGTCAGATAAAGTTCAGTTCAGTTAAATACGCAGACAGATGCAAGTTTTATTAAAGACTAAAGCAGTCACATGCAGTTCAGTCTAGTTTAAATTGAGAATTTTTATTAACAACACTATCAGTCTTCCTTCCGACGGTCTCAGACGCTGCGTCTCACTGAGGCCGCGAGGTCCTCGGCGGTGCTGGAAACCTCAAAGCTTGCAGCTACTTGCGTCTGCACGCCACTCGGTCGACCATACAAGGATACAATTCGATAATAAATTCAGTTGGGAAGGGCGTACAACAAAATTGCTGAAGCGCCTAAACAAGTCTGTATTTGCCGTGCGAACAATGTCAGATGCGGAAGACATAAACGACGTGAATACTTTGCTTACTTTCATTCTATTATGTCATATGGGATCATATTCTGGGGCAACTCGTCAAACCGAGCAAAAGTTTTTAAAGATCAAAAGCGTGTAATAAGACTCATTTGTGGTGTAAATTCAAGAACATCATGTAGAAACCTGTTTAAGAAACTGGGTATCGTAATCATTATTTCTAAGTGTATTTATTCCTTAATGAAATTTGTTGCAAATAATATGTCTATTTCCAAACAGTAGCTCAGTACATAGTGTCAATACTAGGAATCAGAGCTCAGTAGAGCGCCCCTGTTCCCGCCTTTTCTAACGTGGTTCTGTCTTGGGTGTTCATTGTCTGAGCTCTCACTATTGTAGCAGCAATTAATGTTGGGTGGGCTGGGTGTTTTTCTTAAGATTTGAATTGCAAGGAATTGGCTCCACATACCACTTGGTCATAAATGTCACAATCTAGTTTATGTACAACTTCACCTTCATAGCATTTATTTGAGTATCCAATTTGACGTATTGTAATTGTTTCATGTGTTTTGTTTATTTTGAGTTTAGTCATAACAAATCAAATTGTTATTTTGGACAGAACTTTCAATCTGTGAATCGGTAAAGCAACCCTTTCATTTCTCACTACGCTAATCCTTCATCAAATTAATTTCTATCAAACTAAAATATTGCAGGTGCCAAACTCTTTTCTACTCCACTTTCATGGTCGATTACAGTTAGTTCGCCTTTCTCCTTAATCCATGTGCAACATCAAAAGTCGGAGTTAGAAAAGGGGGGGGGGGCTTAGAGCATCATTTCCATATGAAGATTCTAGAAAAATTTAGTGTTAAATACACTGCTGGCCGTGGAACATCACTAGATTACGGAGGGCACTGGAAAACAGCTTTAGCATTCACAAATTACGTCGATGCTGTGGTTCCACAAATGAGGAAATCAAATGAAACGTGTTAAAGCGTGTATACAATCCTTAAAGAGAGTTGAAACGAAACGTTATCACTGGGAAGGTACGTATTGAATCGTTACAAATTAGCATAAACAGCATGACAAAACCTTCATGTCAAATATCAAATGACTAATAGAGAAAACCAAATACTGAATGGCAGATAAGAAAGATATATTCTCCCAGGGCTTGTTGCTCTAGGAACACTACAGACACTTCTTATATTGGCTTTCATTTTATTGTCTGTAGCAGGAGAGGGCTTACAAAGATGATGACGACGACCGCTTTTTAGATTAGATTAGATTCAGTTTTTGTTCCACAGATCCAAAATGAGACGATTCTCGTAAGTGTGGAACACATCAGAACGTATAACACAAAAAAAAGCACAGAACATTTGAACATAAAACTCATTTCCCTGAGAATCTGTCAGAAGATTCTCAAAATATGTGAATACATTACAGTAAACTGGAACTGATAATGTTTAAAGAATTAATACACTGTCAGAATAAAATAGAGTTACGCATTTTATAAATTTATCATACGCAAAATACCTAATTTTGACTGTTGTGACCAAGTGCTGTCAAGACTTAAGGTGTTCTAACAATCCCTGTTAAGATGTTCATCAACAGAGTAGAAGGATTTGCTTATCAAACTCTGTTTAAACCGTGCTCTATCTGAAACCACAATTTTAATGGTTGATGGCAGTTAATTGAAGTGTGCCTGAATTTTGGACCCCTTTTTGGATGAAGATAAATGGTTTTAGATAATTATGTAGTTTGTTCTTATTCCTAGTATTGACACTATGTACTGAGCTACTGTTTGGAAATAGACATATTATTTGCAACAAATTTCATTAAGTAATAAATATACTTAGAAATAATGATTACGATACCCAGTTTCTTAAACAGGTTTCTACATGATGTTCTTGAATTTACACCACAAATGAGTCTTATTACACGCTTTTGATCTTTAAAAACTTTTGCTCAGTTTGACGAGTTACCCCAGAATATGATCCCATATGACATAATAGAATGAAAGTAAGCAAAGTACAAAGTACAAATTACCTGATTTGCCGGTGCTATGGACATACATTTCCAAGCTGTCTTCTTAACTGCAAGGACACGATCTGGCATACCGGAGGCGATGGCTGGTTGCTTCGACGTCCCGTCGTGGTGATGATAATGTCGCGAGTATAGCCCGAAACAAATTTTCCTGGTCTGGTTGTTCCAGACTAAAGACTTCCTAGCAACACAAATACGACTCTGAAGGAGACGAAGGAGGCTCGCTACACAGTCACTAACGGTACAGTGGTTGATTTTAACAAGTGAAGTCACACAGTAACTCCGATACAGCCGAAACTGCTCAAGACGGACAACATAGGTCGCTTGTACGCAGAACGCTCAATTGCCAACTGTACTCGGAAAGTTACGTTGAAATCAAAACTTCAGCAACTTCGTCAAACAGTTAAAATTAAATGGAAGTATATTAGACAGCCAACGGAAGGCAAACTGTCCAGAGCAGCGAGAGCTCAGTCTTGTAACCTACTCCGACCAAAAGGCGAGAGCAGACACCACTCAAGAGCACCTGTACAAGCCAAACACAGAACATTCCCGCCCCCACGACAGTGGCCATGGTTAAACGTGCCAATCAGCAAATCGAAAACTGGCGGAAAATTCCCCTCTATTGCCGAAGCACTACTATTCCACCAATGGAGATACTTGGCCCCAGTTTCTGCGCCGATTTTGCTACGTCATGGAGCTATCCCCTGAGCAAGCCAATCACAGTTATGATTTTGCAGAAAACGCGGAAAAATTGCCCGCCAAGACTGCCTGGGAACACAAGTGATTCTCACGCCTCGCTCGTAGCCCATCAGAAAGTGTTTTCACTAAGTTTATGTGAAGTAACGGAATCTCTAGCCCCAGCCGCTCCTTCAGAGCCCTGTGGGCGTGTAGCCCCCGCTCTTATGACAATGTTGGCATCTGGACGGCATCCACTCGATTCCCTCACACCCGTCGGCATAACTTTCTCAAGATCAGCAGAACCCGCCTGTCACCAGACCACCCAGGTGACGAGAGACGCTGTGTGGGAAGTCCGCGTTTGAAGCAATAGCAACTTTTCACCACATGCAATTAGAGAGGAAAATATTCATATCTTCTGAGTCCTCAATACTAGCCTTGTAATGACAACACTCGGCCATACTTCCCCAAATCGAATTACTCAGAGTAAGATATAAATATGAGAGGAGGCAAGTCACTGTGTGCATCTAAAGGCATACCACCTCTCAATGTAGTCAGAAGGTTCTTTGGACAAATGTGTTACATTACCAGCAAGTTTCGACCAGTGGGCATTTTCAAATGTCTACAATATTGAATATCAAGGAACGATAGAAGGTAAAGACATGAAACACTTTTTTCAACATCGTTACACTTTGCAGATTAGAGCTGCTGTTACATTACTCGCAACTACGTCCATGAAATTTGTGTCCTCAGATGTAAGGACAGTCTGTCCTTTAACTGCGTGGTCAGGATGGCCGATTGCCATGCCGAGTTCCTGAGTTCGATTCCAGGTACCGCCAGGGATTTTTCCTTGTTGGCAGAACTGGACGGGGTACACTCAGCCTAGTGTTGTCAACAAAGGAGCTACTTGACCGAGTAGCAGCGACAGCAGGTGTGCTAGCCCGACAACGACCAGGAGTGCGATGTGGTGACCGCCTCCCCTTCATGTCGCATCCACGCGACGCCGTTGGCTGATGGATAATGCAGCAGACGGTCTGGCCCGAATTACCCTGTGGTCAGGACTGTGGTGCTTAGTACATTACGTCATGTATTTGCAGTTTCGCAGAAACGTACTTGAAAACTAGCGGCCTGTCGTAAAGAAGCGGAAGTGAAATTATCTGCTTTAGTGCCTGCCGAAATTAGATGTGAAATACGCAAACTGTTCCTACACGGGGCGAACGACACAATTAGCATAAATAGTGACCCATTAACAGACCTTGGAGTGGTCCAAATATGGGTTAATAAAGTGTGCACCAGCTAGCCCTGCCATGAAAAAAAAACTGTGACCATCTGACACTCGTTACCACCTGCGTTTCATTTATACCTTTAAAAACAGTGCTTGCCCACCGCACACAAGGGAAACTCGTCACTCTGAAACAAATATCCTGGCGAAATGTAGCTGGTTATATTTATTATTTACGGGTTTCCTAAGCATAGAGTAGTTGTAAGTCATAAGTGATCTCAAAATGTAAGTCAGATGCAGAATACAAATCTTTTACTTAATTTAGGCAATTGAAAAATTGACGAAAACTGTTGTTAACGAAAATCATGTGGGACTCACGTTGATCTGGAAGACTGCAGGAAGAAAGATCCATAGTATTTCATTTGGGCAGCTCGCAAAAGCAAGACAAATCAGATAAATATACAACACGGATAACTGAGCATTCAAGAAGCACAAAGAAATTAAATGAATACGAGCTGCTCAGAAACTGGATTAATCTACTGCCTGAGTAAAGCTTACATTTTTCAAATACAGCGAGAGCACGCCAGTCAGCTCCGCTCCGCGCCAGTGCCAGGAAGTAAATATTTTAATAAACAAGTTATATGAAGACACTCCACAATTCCCAAGGCCGACTTGGAGGGGAGATTGAATGATGCTGCCAATGTGACGAACAAAAATGCTCCCTTCCTAAGTAAAAACAGGGGAAGTTTCAGAAACTTTCCACTCAAACCTCCCAAAAGACATCTTTACAATTCATGACGTTGATACAGGCTTCGAAAAGTCTCCTTCCAATGCTCAACACTGGCCGCGCCACATCTGATAGTGAGGGCGTTACTTTGGATTGGATGTCCGTAATTTTGGAGGTAAGCAACCAAGTTTCTCACTCGAGGGAAGCACTGGTAGGCAGCTTCCTTTTCGATGCGCAGAGAGAGAGAGAGACGAATTTCACTCTCAAGCACTCTTACGGGAAAGCTGTGCCTGTAGTAAGTGGATCAGAGTCAGGAATTGTCCACAGCAGGTGTATCGGGACCCAACCCCATTTCCACAAAAACTGGGTGCTTCCCAGGAGATCCTCGTTCACTCCGTTTGAGACACTGGGAAAAGCCTTCTTCTGACTCTACAGGACTGCCGAGACCTCTGGACCCTCTCCCTTCTGAAGAGAAATCAAGTACATGCCATTCCCACCACAAATGTACAAAGCTCACTCTAGTAACCATCTCGTAAGCGTAAAAGATCTGGAACAAAATCGCGAAGTGATATGTGGTAGTTATATCATAACCTGTGCCACACACAGTCGTCGAAAATCTGCATGTATTATGTTGAACAGCATATACTGCATACATGAATGTATAGCTCAAATGCTGATGACAAATACACTGCTGGAAAAAAATCAGTATACCTGGAAAGACGACGTCGATTTTGATCCGATGACCGCATGCATCACCTGTGGGATTAATGCACGTACTGATAAAGGTTTCAACGTCGCTCGGCAACAGATAGAGTAGTGGCGTAGCTACCAGAACGTCATCTACGTTTACCCTTTAACAGGGAATACTCACACCCAGATGACTCAACGTAGTGCAATTGTGTGAAGGAAGCATGTATCTATACCACGGGTACACAGTCGTGCTTCCTACAGCCAACTGAGCGAGTTTGAAAGGAGTCAAATAGCGGTCTTCCGAACGGCGGTATGGTCCTTTCGCAGAATTACCACACAAGTTGGACGTGCTGCCTCGGTTGAACTACGATGCTGGTATCATATCCGTAGACGAGGTTCTGTACGCACACACAGCACAGACTCCCGCCAGGATCGTCGTATTGTAAGGGCAGCAGTGGCAGATCGCACAGCTACCACTGTAAAGTTGATGCATTAAGTTGTTCTGAAAGCGGTGCTGATATGTAAGATAATAAAAGCGGGTTAAAAGCTGTGAGTAATCTGGGGAAGTTATCCTTGCATTACTGAGCAACTGTTTCACCAGGTATCCAGTCTAGCTTACCAAATTGCCAACCAGACTAACATTAATTATAATCTTTTAATAGTCATCTTACGACAACTGGTGATGTATATATATAAAGAGAAATTAAATAAAAAGAAATAAATCAGTTTATATTTGGACATTTATTTTAACATTGATCATCGTTCCGTTAAAATTTCAGCCTATTATACTTGATTCATAACTGAACTGGTGCTTTATTTAGGATTGTGAAAATGTGAGTTTGTAATCTTACGGAACACATCAAATATGGAGCCAAGATTGGGAGACTTCATACAACACTGCATTCATTCCCATAACACACGAAGAACGTTGAAACATATGCAAGAGGAAATTAACCACAACCAACCAATTCAATTTTCACCCAAAGATGTTACGTTCGTAGCGCATTCCTGTCCGTCATGAAATTACCACACACTGGTATACTAAATTGATACTAATTGTCTGTGAAATCTTCTCGAAAAAAAAAAAAAAAAGCTGAGGGCTACTTTGATGATTACACCACATGTTTCGCGTGGTCAACTTGGTTTACACGAAGAGTGTAACTTAGCAATAATTTTGATATTTAAAATAAATTACATCAAAACGCAATTTACAAAAGAAAAACCTCGAACTAGTTACTATCGTCTTACTATTAACCTGATGGGCCAAACAATTGTGTAAGCACGTGGTACTGGTCTCACAAAGTACAGCCCACATGGGTTGAACATAAAGAAAAGTTGCTATATTGAAAAATATTGCCAAGATCTCACGCACATTCGCATTTAATATTGATGATCTTAGTTAGAGTTACGGATCATCAACACGTGGTTCCACTTAGCTCAGAAAGTAGTGACAAAGCGACTACTGGAAGATATTATGAACTTCACACTCGAATTACACTGCGTTGCAATGTAAGATAACATAAGGTATTTTGGATCTAAACCTGAAACAAAGGTGATTAAATTTTCAGTTAGACTGAACTTAAGAAATCCATTGTCCTACGGACTTAGCAGACACGCGCTTAGCCGGAGATCTTACCACTTCAGACGTTCGCTGCGGACAGACTGGTGTGGGCCCCTACCGAGGGTACCTCGCAGATACAAACGGAAGTGACCAGAGAGGCAGCTTCCTATACCAACATGACAAGGGCGGACAGGACCACACTAAGAATAGAAACCTCTTTGCTTTTAGAAAGTGTAGCTACCTGTTCTGACGTTGGTCCTATTGTTCTCTAGCAGACAGGCTTGTCTGCTACCACCAAGCACGCAACTAGAAATATATTTGCTCATTCATCCGTTCATACAAAAGGGAAGGGGTAAGACATCTTATCATGTACACTATACAGGGTGTTACAAAAAGGTACGGCCAAACTTTCAGGAAACATTCCTCACACACAAATAAAGAAAAGATGTTATGTGGACATGTGTCCGGAAACGCTTAATTCCCATGTTAGAGCTCATTTTAGTTTTATCAGTATGTACTGTACTTCCTCGATTCACCGCCAGTTGGCTCAATTGAAGAAAGGCAATGTTGACTTCGGTGCTTGTGTTGACATGCGACTCATTGCTCTACAGTACTAGCATCAAGCACATCAGTACGTAGCATCAACAGGTTAGTGTTCATCACGAACATGGTTTTCCAGTCAGTGCAATGTTTACAAATGCGGAGTTGGCAGATGCTCATTTGATGTATGGATTATCACGGGGCAATAGCCGTGGCGCGGTACGTTTGTATCGAGACAGATTTCCAGAACGAAGGTGCCCCGACAGGAAGACGTTCGAAGCAATTGATCGGCGTCTTAGGGAGCACGGAACATTCCAGCCTATGACTCGCGACTGGGGAAGACTTAGAACGACGAGGACACCTGCAATGGACGAGGCAATTCTTCGTGCAGCTAACGATAACCCTAATGTCAGCGTCAGAGAAGTTGCTGCTGTACAAGGTAACGTTGACCACGTCACTGTATGGAGAGTGCTACGGGAGAACCAGTTGTTTCCGTACCATGTACAACGTGTGCAGGCACTATCAGCAGCTGATTGGCCTCCACGAGCACACTTCTGCGAATGGTTCATCCAACAATGTGTCAATCCTCATTTCAGTCCAAATGTTCTCTTTACGGATGAGGCTTCATTTCAACGTGATCAAATTGTAAATTTTCACAATCAACGTGTGTGGGCTGACGAGAATCCTCACGCAATTGTGCAATCACGTCATCAACACAGATTTTCTGTAACGTTTGGGCAGGCATTGTTGGTGATGTCTTGATTGGGCCCCATGTTCCTTCACCTACGCTCAATGGAGCACGTTATCATGATTTCATACGGGATGCTCTACCTGTGCTGCTAGAACATGTGTCTTTACAAGTACGACACAACATGTGGTTCATGCACGATGGAGTTCCTGCACATTTCAGTCGAAGTGTTCGTACGCTTCTCAACAACAGATTCGGTGACCGATGGATTGGTAGAAGCGGACCGATTCCATGGCCTCCACACTCTCCTGACCTCAACCCTCTTGACTTTCATTTATGGGGGCATTTGAAAGCTCTTGTCTACGCAACCCCGGTACCAAATGTAGAGACTCTTCGTGCTCGTATTGTGGACGGCTGTGACACAATACGCCATTCTCCAGGGCTGCATCAGCGCATCAGGGATTCCATGCGACGGAGGGTGGATGCATGTATCCTCGCTAACGGAGGACATTTTGAACATTTTCTGTAACAAAGTGTTTGAAGTCACGCTGGTACGTTCTGTTGCTGTGTGTTTCCATTCCATGATTAATGTGATTTGAAGAGAAGTAATAAAATGAGCTCTAACATGGAAGGTAAGTGTTTCCGGACGTATGTCCACATAACATATTTTCTTTCTTTGTGTGTGAGGAATGTTTCCTGAAAGTTTGTCTGTACCTTTTTGTAACACCCTGTATAAAACAAAGAGCATGTAGGTTCCATATGAGACTGTGTGACATGAATTACATATAAACTGTGTTTTAAAGTGTAGTAGTGTGACAGATCGTTCTTGATTATATGTAAAAGTAACACGTTCCACTGCTCAGTCTCCTCCCAGGTAGAGTCAGAAACACCACAGTAAATTTAGAAGTGGAATTTATGCCGCAAATGACAACAGATTTAAGAAATTAACATGAAAGGAATCCAACAGAGACCTTTCACCACAGCACAGATGAGAGGGCTTGTGAGCCCAGTTGTGTCAAGACGAACTGTTTCGGACCGGTTATTAGCTGTGCAACAACGGGCACGCACACCTCTAGCTCGTCTTCCACTCACGCCACAGCATCGACCTGCAAGGCCAGACTGGTTCCGTCAGAGGATCACTTGTAAGATGGAACGGAGCACAGTGGTTTTTCAGCGATGAAAGCAGATTCTGCCTGCACCCAAATGATGGCCGTTTGCATGTACGCCGTAGACTTGGTGAGTGCTGTCTCGCTGAGTGCGTCTAAGACAAACCGGCCTCGCCCAGGCCATTTTTTGGTATGGAGTGTGATAAGCTAGAACCCTCGTTCGCCTTTGGAGTTTCCGGAGGGCACGCCATCCAGCGCTCGGTAAGTGCAGAATGTAGCTAGACCCATTCTTGCAAAATGAAGGTGATGTGTGGATCCAACAGGATAATGCTCGCCCACACACTGCCCTTGAAACTCAACGTGCTCTGCAAGACGTGCAACAGTTTCCAAGGCCAGCACCATCTCCGAACTTGTCTCCAAGCGAGTGCGTGTGGGATATGATGGGATGAGAAGTGACTTGTGTGACACTTCAGCCAACAGCTGTTACAGAATTGCGTGAACAGGTTCAGCAGAAGTAGCATAACATATACCAGAACAGTATTCGCCATCTGTACTATCAAGTGGATGTAAGAGTCACTGCCTGCGTTGTCACCCATATGACTGTTTCAGAATGGTTGGGTACCTGATACACAGAACCGCTTGTGCTATTGAACTACACTCCTGGAAATTGAAATAAGAACACCGTGAATTCATTGTCCCAGGAAGGGGAAACTTTATTGACACATTCCTGGGGTCAGATACATCACATGATCACACTGACAGAACCACAGGCACATAGACACAGGCAACAGAGCATGCACAATGTCGGCACTAGTACAGAGTATATCCACCTTTCGCAGCAATGCAGGCTGCTATTCTCCCATGGAGACGATCGTAGAGATGCTGGATGTAGTCCTGTGGAACGGCTTGCCATGCCATTTCCACCTGGCGCCTCAGTTGGACCAGCGTTCGTGCTGGACGTGCAGACCGCGTGAGACGACACTTCATCCAGTCCCAAACATGCTCAATGGGGGACAGATCCGGAGATCTTGCTGGCCAGCGTAGTTGACTTACACCTTCTAGAGCACGTTGGGTGGCACGGGATACATGCGGACGTGCATTGTCCTGTTGGAACAGCAAGTTCCCTTGCCGGTCTAGGAATGGTAGAACGATGGGTTCGATGACGGTTTGGATGTACCGTGCACTATTCAGTGTCCCCTCGACGATCACCAGTGGTGTACGGCCAGTGTAGGAGATCGCTCCCCACACCATGATGCCGGATGTTGGCCGTGTGTGCCTCGGTCGTATGCAGTCCTGATTGTGGCGCTCACCTGCACGGCGCCAAACACGCATACGACCATCATTGGCACCAAGGCAGAAGCGACTCTCATCGCTGAAGACGACACGTCTCCATTCGTCCCTCCATTCACGCCTGTCGCGACACCACTGGAGGCGGGCTGCACGATGTTGGGGCGTGAGCGGAAGACGGCCTAACGGTGTGCGAATGGTCCTCGCCGATACCCCAGGAGCAACAGTGTCCCTAATTTGCTGGGAAGTGGCGGTGTGGTCCCCTACGGCACTGCGTAGGATCCTACGGTCTTGGCGTGCATCCGTGCGTCGCTGCCGTCCGGTCCCAGGTCGACGGGCACGTGCACCTTCCGCCGACCACTGGCGACAACATCGATGTACTGTGGAGACCTCACGCCCCACGTGTTGAGCAATTCGGCGGTACGTCCACCCGGCCTCCCGCATGCCCACTATACGGCCTCGCTCAAAGTCCGTCAACTGCACATACGGTTCACGTCCACGCTGTCGCGGCATGCTACCAGTGTTAAAGACTGCGATGGAGCTCCGTATGCCACGGCAAACTGGCTGACACTGACGGCGGCGGTGCACAAATGCTGCGCAGCTAGCGCCATTCGACGGCCAACACCGCGGTTCCTGGTGTGTCCGCTGTGCCGTGCGTGTGATCATTGCTTGTACAGCCCTCTCGCAGTGTCCGGAGCAAGTATGGTGGGTCTGACACACCGGTGTCAATGTGTTCTTTTTTCCATTTCCAGGAGTGTACAAATGTAATAATTTGATGTACTCCATATGGATTGTTACAACAATAAAGTTTGAGTGAATTGGAAACCTGTAAAAGTGTGTACTAATTAAGTGCGTACGTGGCGCGAGCTAACGATCGGAAAGGGTTCAACAACAAGGACTGAAAATATGCCAAATAATCTGGCACTCTTGTCTAAGTCAACGGAATGGGAGATGATTCTAGGGACATAACTGAGATCCCCTGCTATACCCGCAGGACAGGACAGATAGTTTAATTTGTGGAAAGGGGCCGAAATGAGTCGCTGTCAGTTGCACTTGAACATACCACTTTATTCATTTGACAAACATTACAAGAGTAAGGAAAACATCAAAAACAGAGCAAGCCAAACATTAATTTTAGAACTTAATTCCCGGGAAAATGCGCCATTAGATCTCACACCTCAAGGGCACAACAACTTTAATTTAAAACCGACTGAAGGCCAATCACTTAAGACTCAAAACAAGAATTTTAATTTTAATAGACAGAAGGCCTCATCTTTAAACATTTCTCTAAATTCGGCTGAAGTTACGGCATCGCCTGTGAGAGTACTGGTAAATCCAGATGCGTCGGGAAGCCTGGTTTCATTGAGTTTTGCCATACTATCAACATACTTGTATGGGAAATCTCCTTACCTAGTCGCAAGTTGGAACTTTTCCTCATCAGGAAATGCAGATCGAGTGATATGGATATCATTCCGAGGTAAGGGTACCACGAGTCCCATAGTGCTCAGAGCCATTTGAACCATTTTTTTTTTCAATGAGTTTCTGGAGTGAAGTGTGCATAAAGCGTAAAGAGTCATGGAAGCGGAGCGTAATTTTTGGCGTCATTCGTTTTGAGAAAGGACTGTACTTCTCAACACTTTCAGGGAGAACACTGACCTGATCATTCTTCATACCAAAATTAGCCAAGTTCTCAACGAGAAAATGAGCGTCATACCCACCGAAATTTTGAAAGAAGACAGGTATGTGCCGTGGTAACTTCAAATTGCCTGCATTATGAGCTGCACCGCAGAACTTTCCCGTAAGATGGTAATGATCTCTACCGGAAGTTTCTGCTTTTCTGTCTAACGGTGTCCCACAAATATGACAATTAACGGCCTTTTCATACAATTCATCATCTACCTATGATTTGGTCATGGGAATGTTGGTCCTGTAGTGCTTATCAACTTCCCATGAAAGTCCTTCAAGCTCAGTGAGGAGCCCAAACCGCAGGATCGTTCCAGACGTAAGACAAATACCGGTTAATTTTAGAATCATATCCACATACAACTTGGATCGCTGCTGCATAAGGTACGTGTTTTCGAGTGAAGATTGTATGTCAGGCTAATGGATTCCCTTCACAACGAGTAATAGGGGCCAGCAGACATTCAAAGTCAACGTACACTACAAAAGGACATCGCTGCTGGTGGTGAGCATTTTGAAATTTAATGAAGTTATTTTCCTCACTGGGCATAATGACACATACCGGGTCCTTGGAAGCACAATCTAATAACTCTTCTGATGAAAAATAATTCAGACACATTAAGCAAATATGTTGCTTATGGTCATGTTTATTTAGTTGGGAGGAAAGGAGTCAGGACATCTCTTTGATCCAAACATAGTGATCACTATCACCTTCAGAGAAGAGCAGCATGTTTACATGCAGCTCTAGCACACCTGCAGATTTTGAGAAGTGGAGGGGGCTGACGACAGTGTGCCTGTGTTGCTCATCTGACTTGTTATTATTCTTCTCCAGGCCATAAACATGAACCGATATACCAGTATTCGGCACCTCAAGTTTAGGTGTGTCCTGGATCTTTACGGGGAACTCTACACCATCAAAGTTATAATATGTCTTAATATCATGGACTCTGTAACTGTTCGGACGCTGCGTATTTGTCTTGTAATTTCTCTCACATGCCAGGATTGACCATGCAAAGCAATCTTGATCCTTTCTATTTTCGACGTTAATGCATGCCTTCTTGTTAGCTTTATCCACAGGGGGGTTAATATAACTGGACCCTCCATTTACCGGATCATAGACATATATATGGATGTCAAGGTGTGGTATACGGCTGAGCGCTTTAGCGGACCCACGTACTTCCATCTCGGAAAATCGGGCCATAATAGATCTCAAGGTGGATTCATGATACCACTCAGCAATGGATGTGCTTCGAGAAATAACACCATTCACCCCATATACAGTGCAGAGTTGTAGTCTCTGCATCACCTGGATGCGTAGGTGGGTGATTCAACTCGCAGCATAGTACTGTAATGCAATTAATGGCGTTAAATCTCGGATCGTCTAGGACTTTGAGGAGCTCGGTCTCCAAGACAGGGAGGCACACCTCTAAAAACCTCCCAGAGTCTCAATCCTTGTGAATGAGATGCCCCCCTCAAAAGCGCTAGCTACTGCTGAGTATTCTAGAAGGGTCATTATACCATTATTCACCGAGCGGGGTGGCGCAGTGGTTAGACACTGGACTCGCATTCGGGAGGACGACGGTTCAATCCCGCGTCCGGCCATCCTGATTTAGGTTTTCCGTGATTTCCCTAAATCACTCCAGGCAAATGCCGGGATGGTTCCTCTGAAAGGGCACGGCCGACTTCCTTCCCAGTCCTTCCCTAATCCGATGAGACCGATGACCACGCTGTCTGGTCTCCTTCCCCAAACCAACCAACCAACCATTATTCTGATGTCTCTCACTATCGATAGGATGGGGGAGAGCACTACTGCTAGCCATAGGGTAACCAATATTACTAGTTCTACTACTACTAGACCTAGGAGTCCAGCAGACCGATACAGGGCTGGTGAGGGTGCGTCAGCTGTAGGGAGGGTGCGCCTTGGTACACACACCTTTCGTTAACGGTGGGGGCGACATGTCTGAGGAGGCGGTGATGGTCGGTGGGAACAACCGGGCTTCAGCGATGGTCCCCGGGGTCTGATGTCCCCATTACCGGACAGTGAGGTGGGAGACAGATGTCCCTGTTCGTCTTCTGCTTCCGGCTGAGTTGCTCATGGGCGCCAGAGGGTTTTCTGCGGTGCGGGGGCATTCGCTGCTGCCGCCTCTTGTGCAGCTGTGTTCGACACGCAGCGACGGCGCAGCGTGTCTCTGTGGTGTGTGGGTAATTCCTACCCCCGCAACCACCGCTCCAGATACACGATGTACTTCGTGTGATATACCCGTAACATAAATAAGAAAAAATAAGTTTAATGATCTAGATTTAAAACAATAAATAATAAGACTAAATAATGGTAATTATTTGCTGTAATGATAAAGTTCAAAAATATTCACCTTCTCCACTCTGGCTCCACTACTTGAGTAACTCACTGGCACATTCAGTGAGGTCTCCCATCCACTCAGGTATATCTGCCGCCTCATCTACAGGGTGTTACAAAAAGGTACGGCCAAACTTACAAGAAACATTCCTCACACATAAAGAAAGAAAATATGTTATGTGGACATGTGTCCGGAAACGCTTACTTTCCATGTTAGAGCTCATTTCATTACTTACATTACTTACATTAGTCATGGAATGGAAACACACAGCAACAGAACGTGCCAGCGTGACTTCAAACACTTTGTTACAGGAAATGTTCAAAATGTCCTCCGTTAGCGAGGATACATGCATCCACCCTCCGTCGCATGGAATCCCTGATGCGCTGATGCAGCCCTGGAGAATGGTGTATTGTATCACAGCCGTCCACAATACGAGCACGAAGAGTCTCTACATTTGGTACCGAGGTTGCGTAGACAAGAGCTTTCAAATGCCCCCATAAATGAAAGTCAAGAGGGTTGAGGTCAGGAGTGCGTGGAAGCCATGGAATTGGTCCGCCTCTACCAATCCATCGGTCACCGAATCTGTTGTTGAGAAGCGTACGAACACTTCGACTGAAATGTGCAGGAGCTCCATCGTGCATAAACCACATGTTGTGTCGTACTTGTAAAGGCACATGTTCTAGCAGCACAGGTAGAGTATCCCGTATGAATTCATGATAACGTGCTCCATTGAGCGTAGGTGGAAGAACATGGGGCCCAATCAAGACATCACCAACAATGCCTGCCCAAACGTTCACAGAAAATCTGTATTGATGACGTGATTGCACAATTGCGTGCGGATTCTCGTTAGCCCACACATGTTGATTGTGAAAATTTACAGTTTGATCATGTTGGAATGACTAAACTAAAATGAGCTATAACATGGAAATTAAGCGTTTCCTGACACATGTCTACATAACATCTTTTCTTTATTTGTGTGTGAGGAATGTTTCCTGAAAGTTTGGCCGTACCTTTTTGTAACACCCTGTATAAGGGCCATAAGCTTGCACCTTTCGGATTCTTCTTGTTCATCCGCAGCGGCCGCCATCTCTTGAACCCAATGAAGGATTTCATCCCCGCCTTGCACGGCACCCTCAGCATCCCCTTCTCTATTCAGAGAATCATCTAGAAAGAAAAGAAAAGAATATGTCTCAGACAGCTCAATCTAGGCACTTGGAACACCAATATATACTACACAAAATTATTTTATCTAAGAACTGCATTTTACAAATGTACTTACATTTGCGCTGTGCTCCAGCCCTCTCCACCTCTAGCTGATGGGTTAGCTCAGCCAACATGCGAGGGGTGAATTCTAGAAAGACGGAAAAGACTTAGTATAATATGCAGTGTGGAAAAAAATCTCTGTCGCACGTACATACACATACATACACACAATCTGTTGAAGGGTGCAGCAGTCTGTGGATTGTGGTCCAAACAGATATAACACATAACACACACATAGAATCTGTTAACGGGCGCAGCACTCTATGGAATGTGGCCCAAACAGATATAACACAGCAAACTATAGAATCTGTTAAAGGGCGCAGCAGTCTGTGTTGAGTGCGGTCCAAAACAGATGTAAGACACACACAATCCGTTAAAGGATGCAGCAGTCTGTGTAGAGTGCGATCCAAAACAGATATAACAGACACACAATCCGTTAAAGGATGCAGCAGTCTGTGGACTGTGGCTGAAACAGATATTTGAACACCGAAAAAGTACTTACCGGGTAACTGATCTTCATCTCCACGGCGGTGCTTGTCGCTGCTGCTGTTGTCGCTGCTGGTACGCTTCGGAGATGAGGACGAAAGTACAACTGACCTCTGGGCGAAATACAGAAGCAGGCTGAGGGCGATTTCGGTTCTGGTTTGGCTTATATAGCTTCTATGACGTCGAATCATGTGACTATCGCAGTAGCCAATAGGAGTACAGCATTCTAGGGGTGGGGGGTGCTACATCATGAATGAATGACGACTGTGCTTCCACTCGTAACGTCGAACTTCTCATTTGATCATTGTATCTCGAAGCGATACATTCAGCTATCGAATATCATTAAATTTGGATTGGAATTAGGTACTTAGGTAATTCATACGTTAGATGTGCTCCATTACAATCGTTAGCATATTTCTAGAAGACGATCTGTGGCATCAGTATGAGCGTGCGGGGCCGGCCGGAGTGGCCGAGCGGTTCTGGGCGCTTCAGTCTGGAGCCGCGCGGCCGCTGCGGTCGCAGGTTCGAATCCTGCCTCGGGCATGGATGTGTGTGATGTCCGTAGGTTAGTTAGGTTTGAGTAGTTCTAAGTTCTAGGGGACTGATGACCTCAGAAGTTAAGTCCCATAGTGCTCAGAGCCATTTGCACCATTTTTGAGCGTGCAGGCTAGAGGCTATGACGTCAGCATTCACGTGCTCACGGGATATACACGTGGTGCATGCCCCGTATGAAACGCATGAGAGAGAAATCTTTGCAGCATCTCTCTGTCAGTGCTTGACTACAGGTGGGGCGAGGGGTGACGCGTGTTTCACGTACTGTGAGCGACAACCTTGGATTACGTAATGGGAGCGTGCTCTGGCTGTGTCCTAGACCAAGTGGCGAAAACACTGTTTTCCTCCATATTGGGTAACGGTACTCGCGTCATCAGCTGATGTCACGGTAGCGCCCTCTCGTGGTGCTGCTGTGTACTAGGTCAGTTTGAGTCCGGACCTTGTGGTGCACACACTGTTTCCTGCCATCTTGGATTACGTCACAGATGAGAGCCCCCTCCAGTGGTGGTACTGTGTACTAAGTCAGTTGGAGTCCAGACCTCATGGTGAACACACTAGGTGGCCGTACTACATGAAATTGTTTAAATAAAGACTTATGTCCAGCACTGGTCGAGTCCTTTTCCCACGAAACCTTACGAGGAGGTGGCGGTCGGGTGACTGAGGTTAGCGGAGGTAACCTCTCTTTCCCGCCATTTTCTTAGCTTAGTAGAGATACGCGAATTGACCTTTCTTTACTGCCAAAATTCAAACTTGGCGCCAGTTCCTAGGAAGAAGTGGCGGTTGGATGACTTAGGTTAGTGGAAGTAGCCCAATTGACCTATCTTCCCACGATTTTCTTAGGTGTGGTGCATTATGTTGTTGGAATTTGAACTTCCTGCCATTTTTCTGGGAGAGGGGAGGAGAGGGATGTGTGGTACTTTCCAGCCAAAACCCGCTATCTTGGATAATGGTACTTGCATCATCAGCTGACGTCATGGCCGCCATCTTGGATGACGTCATGGCCGCCATATTGGATACATCTGGCAACAATGCAGTGTGTGCCAAAACCGGCCTTGCCCCAATACTAGCATCGACCTTGTCTTAGGGAATTACAGGCGCTCGGAAAATTTCAAAGTCTATTTTCTCGAGAATTTTTGAGACCAGGATTGATCTGCTTTTAGTGGTTGATATCTGACCTGGAATTAGCGTTCCATAAATGTAAAATAAATTACAAAAATTCGCTTGCCATTTGGTCTCTTCTTATATACTACATCCATGTATTGACTCCATTTTAACTTGTTGCCCAGGAGGACCCCAAGGAATTTTAGGCACTCTGCTTCATTCAGAGTATGACCATTAATGTTACTGCATTAACGTCACCATCATGTTTTACATGGAAGTAAAACAATCTATTTAGAAATATGGTAGGACTCGCGCTCTAAGGTCCTGTACAAATTTAATTAGATATTCAGACAATAATAACAATTTCATGTGGCTCTACAGCCTGGTGGAAGTCTTTCTCTCGAACGCTCCTTCGAGGCTTTTGTCTCCCTAACCTACACCATTTGTCTAAGAGATGGAAGGGGGCCTAGGGGTTAACGCGAAAACGAATCTATATGTTGTTTCTGGCGATTTCTAATATCATTTAGAGGTGGAGGCTGGGTTAACACGAAGCTGAAAAATCCGCGGTCCGACCGAGACTCGATCCCGCAACCGCTTGCTTCCCAGGCACGCACTTCAGCGTTACATAACCAGGCCCGACATTTAGGTAGATATTTCATCTACAGGTTTTGACGAGTGAGTTTGCGAGTATCAGAATATGTATCTTTTGATTGCATTGACTATATACGCCACCAAGGGAACGTAGACCTCAGTACTTAGCACAAATTTCAACTTGATAGCTCCATGTGTTCCTGAGAAAAAGAGGTCTTAATAGACGGACAGACAGACTGGCTGACAACAAATGGCAAAAAACGTACCAAATTTTTAATTTGTTCATTTACTTGAACTGTGCAACCTCCCTTCTTGCTAAATTTAATGATTGTAGGTCAACGGGAAGTTTTTGATGAGTGAGTTGGGGAGTATCAAAATATGTGATATAAATATCCCTACATCTGCAGTGCTTTGGTTTAGAATCTTAAAATTTTACACCGCCGAGGGACTGCAGACACCCTGTACGTCCAGAATTGCTACAGAGCGGCTCTACGAACACTCTTCTGAGTTCAGACACTTCCACTGGCCAACAAACTCTCCAGACATGAAGATTATTGAGCATATCTGGGATGCCTTGCAAATTGCTGTTCCGAAGAAATCTCCATCCCTTGTACTCTTACCGATTTATGGGCAGCCCTGCAGGATTCATGGTGTCAATTCCCTCCAGCACTACTTCAGACATAAGTCGAGTCCATGCCACGTCGTGTTCCAGAACTTCTGCGTGCTCACGGGGGCCCTACACGAAATTATCATTTTCTTTGGTTCTTCAGTGTACTGGACATAAATTTTGGCTTGATACATCTACCCGTCTCTATGAAAAAGGATTCTTAACAGTCAAACAGACAGACAGGCAATGGACAACAAAGAGATCTATAAGGTTTGCGGTTTTGCTGACCGAGGTACGGAACCATAAAAATTCTAACAAGTATTGCTGAATACGACGAGCCCCCCAGGTGGTGTTGGAAGTCTTCCACGGATTGACATTTGCACGGAGTGACACTTGCACGGAACCTGGGGTTCTCGGCGACGTGACCGGCTTTTCACAGGTACAGGCTCGCTAAGAAGTTTAGCAGTTCAGCACAGGTGTTCGTGAGAACTGACTGGCGCTCAGACCGTGTCTCGCTTCAGGCTGGCTCATTAACGCGTCTCGTGGTAAATTTATTTTTAAGACTGTTGCACTAATGGGAACGCACAATGAAATTCAACATAATAAGAACTGAGAATAAAATTCAACATCTCTTTTAATATTATGATGATGCAAAGAACAGGGGTAGCTAAGTAAGAAAGATGATATTTTTTAATATTATGATGATGCAAAAAACAGGGGGCAGCTAAGTAAGAAAGATGATATTTCTTACGTCTGTTACAGCCTTATGATGACTACTGTTTTAGGGCGAAATTTAGGCGTAAACAATAAACATAAAAACCCAGACTGTCGATGAATATTACTTATTTTGCTTTTCACTAAAGGATCAATGTCTGGAACCACTTTCAAAGTAATGGTAATTCGAAGCCATGCTCTGAAGTTGAAGTCCAGTGAGCTTCCGTGGATGGATTTCGTTCTCTTCATTGAGTGAAAAAGCAGCATGTGCATGTAAGCCTAACATCGACATAATCGTAGCTGCAGACTTGTAAAGTCGTGAAAATTTACCTTGAGCAAAAGTAATCACGCAAACGTCACGTAGTAGGTATATAAGTTCTAACTGTAGCCACGTTTGCACCCTATCAACATAACCCGAAAATCAGTGAAACTGCACAACCTCTTGCAAGCTGAAAAGCAATATGGCAACTTCATGTAACTGCAGACTCATTCTTTGAGTGTTCCTCCTGGAAATAAAAGTATATTTTCATATGGAAAATGTTGAGGAAATTATTGAGACGTTTACACCTCTGCTCCCATATGATGAATACTTTTTGACTCATATCGCTTGAAAGAGATGTTTTTCGTTGTTTTAAAAGTTTTGAAGCATGTTAATATGACACTAAGCGTATCAAGATCCCATCGCATACAACAGACATACAGACAAGGCATCCTGCACTGATACGTTGATGTTGATGTGTCTGACCGCAGTGAAGTTCCTAACTCGACCATCGTGCTACTTTTGATCCCCTTAAAAACAGCTACTCTCCATTTGAGGGGGAGACACCACCCTAAAACTTCAATTTAAAAAAAAGGCTATTTCACATCTTTAGAATGTTTACTCTTGGATCCCAAAACGATTTGGCTGTACTCGAATCAAAGGTATGCCTAAGAAATGTATATCCCTACCAGTGCACCTCCTCAAGAAGACTATGATAGCTTTTATATTCACAAAATTCAAGAAAAAGGCTACGTTGATCTTGAAATAACAAGAAGCAGTCACATATAAACAGGAAGGGAAAACGTTATGGTGCCGGTGAATTTTTATGGGTGTGTGTCTGGTAGTAACATTCATTTTTTGATAAAATGTTAAAATCCATTTTACCATAAGTTTGCTTTTATAAGTTCAGTGCCAATGTTTGTATCATGAAAGTTAACCAATCTTAATCTATGCATTAATATTATCGAAAATCTAATTTGTTTATTTTATTGTTACATTTATGTAGCGATAATTAAAGAAAATTTAAGGCTGAAATTTTAAACAAACACCGAAAACAAATTATTATTATTTCTCATAAAATGAATGAACAGAACCGTTGAACTACGTCTTGTGACTGTATCTACAAACTCTGGCATGTGGTCTGAGTACCGAAAGTTGGTTTTCAAGAATACCATTAAAATCATCTTAAAAATTCGAATCTCAAAAACCGATGAAGTTATGGACTTTAAAATACGTGTATTGCTGCATCTTTACATAACTGACTCGATTTTAAAACTTGGCTGTGCGAGCTAACATCCCATAGAGGTTCGGGCTCGCATGAGATTCCTCTTAGTCGAAATTTCTTGGCTCCAACTCGTCTAGGGGTTGAACCGCACGTGTCGCATTACACGCCCTAAATTAGACACTTGTGATCCTGTGGTTAAATTTTCTGGCTGATGGCAAGTTTGTGAAATACACAGTTTATATAATATATAATAACCGTAATTATAATGTCGGGAACTAAACTAACTACCTACAAATGATGAAGGCCACACAGCTGCGATTTGGTTAGAATAATGTTTATTAAGAAAGAAAACTAACAGCGAAAGTGGTTGTATTTAGAGTTACTGTTACACTCGAACGCATAGCCATTTGACAGAGTTCGACCATTCACAACATTCGTTGACTGTGCGAAAAGTTAAAGAGTTCACACCAGGCGCACGGCTGCTCACCGCTCAGAGACTATGCCCCGCGATACCACACAACGCGAAATTCTCTAAATCGTTTCACTTCCTAGCCGCCTAAGGACGGGCCGTCCACTTTTCGCGTCTGCATCGGAACTGTACCCTTTGGTGTCTCCAGCCGACCCGTCCGCCTTCGCGTCTGCACCAGCACTCTACCCTTTCGTGTCTAGATCAGTTCTCTCCCTCTGCCCGTCTCCGGCCGTTTTTCCCGCGTGCCGAACCTCCTCGCTCAACTGATAGTTCAAATGGCTCTGAGAACTATGCGATTTAACTTCTGAGGTCATCAGTCCCCTAGAACTTAGAACTAATAAGACCTAACTAACCTAAAGACATCACACACATCCATGCCCGAGGCAGGGTTCGAACCTGTGACCGTAGCGGTCGCTCGGTTCCAGACTGTAGCACCTAGAACCGCACGGCCACTCCGGCCGGCGCTCAACTGACTAGGGCAGTTCCCTTTCCTGAAGCCGTCCATCTGATTGGCTACAGCTTATTCTACATTATTTTACATTTTAACATATTTAAATAATCATAGCTTGACCACTTTCACGTTCTAAATACACAATAATATCCATTACATAATAAACGTTAAATTCTTTTACATAAAACCAATACAATTTCCTTCTTAACTTTGAATGGCACGCCGGCCGGAGTGGCCGAGCGGTTAAAGGCGCTTCAGTCTGGAACCGCACGACCGCTACGGTCGCAGGTTCGAATCCTGCTTCGGGCATGGATGTGTGTGATGTCCTTAGGTTAGTTAGGCTTAAGTAGTTCTAAGTTCTAGGGGACTTATGACCACAGCAGTTGAGTACCATAGTGCTCAGAGCCATTTGAACCATTTTTGAATGGCACGACCAGTAGCCATGCACCAATGTGCTTTCTGATAAATAAATACAGAGCAAAAGTAACTGTTATGCGCTAAACTTTACAACAGATATTCTATTACCTAATGATTTAATAAGGTGTCATGCTGTCATCGTTCAATGTGTTTTGTGTGGAGGAAATGATGATGTGATGCTTAACTGAAATCACTGATAATTTAAATTTACTATATCTGTTAAACAAATAAAGTTATAGAGTTGATATTTACAACGTTTGCCATTTTTAGTGATGCGCTTCTGTACGAAATGTCGAATGTTAAGATCGACCAAACCGTTCACATTTTAGCATTCAGGTCTTTGTTACAAAACTTGTTACTTTCACTTTAACGGTAAATCCTAAACTATTATAGACATGATCAATATTCAAGTTTTTCTGGGATCACCATGAAAATTGATGGAGGATGTCAGATTAAAATTGCTGTGGCTTGATTTCCTGCACTACTAAAGAATTAAATAGTTTTCATAAATGTTTTCCTTTATGGCCGATCTTAGGTCCGCCATATTTACCACTGCTACGTCTCTTTGGCCACAAAAGCCTTCTTCTGGGTTACCCTATGACGTAAGTTCTCGTCTGTCTCACTCGCACACTACGGCGCTTAGGCCTCAATAGACAATAGATGCATGTGAGTTTCCCCATCTCGTGGTGAATCTGCACCCTTTGTGGCACACAGTCCTGAACGACATGGTTCGTTTCACAATTCCTGAAGGCTGACTCTGTCAGCCATACATTTAAATGAGCCGGCCGGAGTGGCCCAGCTGTTCTAGGAGCTACAGTTTGGAACCGCGCGACCACTACGCTCACCGGTTCGGATCCTGCCTCGGGCATGGGTTTTTCTGATGTCCTTATGTTCGTTAGGTGTAAGTATTTCTAAGTTCTAGGGGACTGATAACCTCAGAAGTTAAGTCCCATAGTGCTCAGAGCCATTTGAACCATTTCTGAACCATTAACTGAGAGGGCAATACTCGTTAACGCACAGCTGCTATCAGCAAAGTAGAACAAGAGTTACATTTCTGGATGGAATCTTCCTTTAAGCACTGCGTCGTATGTGCTGCATGTTTGTATATAAGGCTACGCCGAACCTGAGTACGGTCACTCCTCTGAAAGCAACACGTCCTGGGCTACCAGTCGGCCGAGCTGCGCTACGTAACGACGCCTGAGCGTCCCATCTTACCGCGACCGCGATCTCGCTCTCGCTCCCCTAGCCGCATCCACAGGCCTGCTGTAGTCCACCGCATGTGTTACCAGAAGTAAGTTAACATATGCTGAGAGGTTGTAAAACTGCGAGCAGTCACTTTTTTATGGTAATTTATTTTGTGTTTACTACTTTAATGCTGGCTTGTTCACCTTCTAACGGCAGGAGAAAGTACGGATTTAATTGCATGTCACTTCCCTGCGTTTCCGCTACAAAGATTTTGTATTCACTGTCTGCCCATACAGATATGGATTCTAAGAACAAGGCGTATTCTGTGAATAGTCCCTAGAAAAGGCCTGCTCTTTTAGATAGTCTTTTCAGTCTTCATTAGGGAATATTTTAGAAGTTTCAAGAGACATTCAGCCAATTTTGTGTCGTTATCAGAGAACAGCACGAGGGGACAGTCTCTTTCAGTCCCCCGCAAAATATATTTACAATATTTACAAGATTTCCAATGATTACAATAAACTGATTTTCAATATTTACAAATTTTTCAGTGATTGTGACTTTTCTTCGTCACTATAACTTCCTTGCGTAGGCCACAGAGGTCACAAATGTTTTTAAGTTCCCATTAGTTTGGAGTTTCTTTAAAGACTTAGCAATCGTTTCGTCAGTATTCATTCCTGGTCTTTTTCCTTCTTTTCCCAGCATAGTTTAAAGTTAGTCGGTCAAACTGGTGGCCGTGGAACTCTGCATCTTCTCGAAGATTTTCCGTTAATGAGTAGACTTTTGGATGAACTTTTGATATTAATGTATCTATCCCTCCCTTCCATCCTTCTGAGACGTTAGCAATGCCAGTTCCACATCTCCCTTGGCATATGTTCGTTACCGAGCCACTAGTCGAAAAATTAGTCATAAAAGTCCTGAAGCTTTTTGGATTACAGCAGTGCTTTCCTGTAAACACAGCCAACCATCGTCAAATGTTTCCAGGGAAAGATGTGCTAGAGCAGAACACATTCTTAAGTATATATATATATATATGTATATATATGTATATATATATACTAAGATGGTATCTGTTCTTTCGGACATGTCCGATCGTCACTTCCCTGTCCGAAAGAACAGATACCATGGGTGGTGACCATGCAGCTCGTTAGTATGAAATTACAATGAAATGAACACCCTTAGCTGCTTACAGCCGTTGACATACGCCAACGGGGACAGATGAAAATGTGTGCCCCGACCGGGACTCGAACCCGGGATCTCCTGCTTACATGGCACACGCGCTATCCATCTGAGCCACCGAGGACACAGGGGATGCCGCGACTGCAAGGATTTATCTCTGGCACGCCTCCCGCGAAACACACATTCTCAACGTATTGTCCCGCACTACGAATGTCCGAAAGAATAGATGCTATCATAGTATATATGTAGTTAAGGCTCACCGGCCACTTGACCATCTTCTTCTTCTGTGCGAATGCACAAACAATGCCCGAACTCTTACGGGAATCGGCAACGCGCCGCGAGTAATGAGTATAATGGGCGGGGGCACTACGAATGCAGTGCGGGTCAATACGTTGAGGATGTGGGTTTCGCGGGAGGCGTGCTATCCTCTCGTGTCCTCGGTGGCTCAGATGGATAGAGCGTCTGCCATGTAAGCAGGAGAACCCGGGTTCAAGTCCCGGTCGGGGCACACATTTTCATCTGTCCCCGTTGGCGTATGTCAACGCCTGTAAGCAGCTACGGGTGTTCATTTCATTGTAATTACATTCTTAAGTGACAGCGTATTTCCTAATAGGCTGGAAAGAGGCCCTAACACTAAACTTGTTTTCACAAACACTGAATAAAGTGATAATTGCAACCAGTAATCTCTGTTCAAGGAAACAAACTGTTAGCTGCTTGGACGATGGCAATTTCGAAGTCCATCATCAGAGATGCAGGGTTCCATCCAGGCACCTTAGTCTTAATAGCTTCAAAGAAAATGTTAGTATGTTTCTCGCATTTCATTTGGCAGCAAAGCGTAAGCAAGTGGAATGGTATTTGTTGCATCCCAAGAAATATTGGAGTAGGAGTGGAGTATTAACAATTGTCCAAACAGCTTACTCGAACTCTTGAACGTTTCATTCGCAAAGAATAACTCACTGTTTCATAAACATGTTTTCCCTTTCCGATGACAAACACGAATATTCTGTGAGACCTTAACTTTTCCCGGCGAATTGAATGTTCAAATAACTTACGAGTTTGCTGCCGGGTGACGTCGTCGACCACCGCCGATATTTCGACAGGAGCACACCCTGACATTCGCAAGGCACAAATGCAAGGAAGAAGATTTTTTTTTGTTTTCTTTATTGTATTTCAATTCCCCATCGGGGC
This sequence comes from Schistocerca americana, assembly GCF_021461395.2. Lineage (NCBI taxonomy): Eukaryota > Metazoa > Arthropoda > Insecta > Orthoptera > Acrididae > Schistocerca > Schistocerca americana. The sequence continues at coordinate 483,980,095 of NC_060126.1, read as the reverse complement.
GGGCTGGCAGCAGCATATGCGCTGCTCTTCAGCCGAAAACATAGAACAAAACAATAGAAGACATATAAAAACAGCAAAGGAGAGAAGAAGGCGAACATAGATATAAAAAAGGGAGAACATCATGGAAGGCAATATACAAAAAACGGGGTGACTGTAAAATGGAGATAAAAAAAACTGTTTAAAAGTAGCACACACAAAAAGCCACACACTGCGACGATTAAAATAACACAAGGCACAGTATGACTGGAGCATAAAGGTGTTGACGGATGGCATAGCACACAACGTAACACTGACGGCGAACCTCAAGGCAGTACACAATTAAAATCACACCTCTGGACGCACACGAGAAACAGCATGAAACACAACACTGACGTGGCACACTGATGATGATCAATACAGAGGATCTGCCAGGTTCAAGGAGATGAGGGAGACCTGAAGAAGGGAGGGAGGGGAAGAGATGGGGGAGGGGAATGGGGGGCGCTCGGAAGAGGGCCAGGTAGGGAGGGATGTGGGAAGGAGAGAGGCAAGTATGGGGTGCAGGGTCTCAGGGGAGGGGGGATGGAGGAAAATCCGCTCTGGGAGAAGGAGGAAAGAGGAGAAGGGGGCCCTGGGGAGGGGAGTTGGGAACAAGGCCGGGTTATAGTTGGAAGGAAGGGTATATGTCACGGCGAAGTTCGTCATCCAGGAGGGGGAGGCGTTGGAAATTGCCCTGATGAAGGAGATGGAGGGTGTGGAGGTGGAGAGAGGGAGGGATACAGCGATAGAGGCGCGGCAACGGGCGAGGGGTGGAGAGGAAGGAGGAAACCAGAGGGTGGGGGGGATAAGGAAGAAGAAATGTGCAAGCAAATTTAATACCTCGGCTCACAGAGGAGAAACAAGGAAGACACCACACACAGAACAAGTGTCAACACAAACAAAGATAACCAACATCAGAAATATCGATAGTTACTATTAATTAACAAGTGAGGTAGCACTAATTCTGTCCCTCTGTTTTTTGATGAGAGACAGAGCCGGATTCCAAGCAGCATTTAAACAAAATTCACCATCTCTGTTAATAAGGTTGCTTCATAGTCTGATTTCAACAGCTTCCTTAATAACACTATCCCAATAGCCGGACGTGCAAGCCAGAATCTCCGTGTTGTTGTATTCCATAGGATGACCGGTGTCAAGGCAATGTTCTGCAATAGCGGATTTGCTCGGCTGTTGTAAGCATGTGTGACGCTTATGTCCAATACACCGGTCTTCCACAGTCCTGATTGTCTGACCAATATATGACATGCCACAACTGCAAGGAATACGATAGACATCAGCCTTACGCAAACCAAGATCATCTTTTACGGACGCCAACAGGGCCTTAATCTTAGAAGGTGGTCGAAAAACACAGGGACAGAATTAGTGCTACCTCACCTGTTAATTAATAGTAACTATCGATATTTCTGATGTTGGTTGTCTTTGTTTGTGTTGACACTTGTTCTGTGTGTGGTGTCTTCCTTGTTTCTCCTCTGTGAACCGAGGTATTAAATTTACTTGCACAATTCTTCTTCCTTGCATTTGTGCCTTGAGAATGGCAGGGTGTGCTCCTGTCGAAATATCGGCGGTGTTCGACGACGTCAACCGGCAGCAAACCCGTCAGTTATTTGAACCAATATTCTGTTGTTCGATTCCCTGTTATCATCTGCAAGTAAAAATTACTACCAGCATTCATCAGTAAATTATTTTCTTGAAACAATATTCTACCAGAATCGGTGCGATCTCGTGTAGTTCACATACATTTTCACCTATTGGTATATAACGATTGTTTCGCCATTCTGTGCGATGATAACGATGTTACTAACAAGGGAACCTCCCCATCGCACCCCCCTCAGATTTAGTTATAAGTTGGCACAATGGATAGGTCTTGATAAACTGAACACAGATCAATCGAGAAAACAGGAAGAAGTTGTGTGGAACTGTGAAAAAATAAGAAAATATACACACTGAGTAGTCCATGGGCCACATAAGCAACATCATGGACCAAGAGTGCTTAGAAGCGCCGTGGTCCCGTGGTAGCGTGAGCAGCTGGTGAACGAAAGATCCTTGGTTCAAGTCTTCCCTCAACTGAAAATTTTACTTTCTTTATTTTTGCATAGTTATTATCTGTCCGTTCGTTCATTGACATCTCTGTTCACTGTAATAAGTTTAGTGTCTGTGTTTTGCGACCGCACTGCAAAACCGTGCGATTAGTAGACCAAAGGACGTGCCTCTCCAATGGGAACAGAAAACATTTGATCGTAAGGTCATAGGTCAACCGATTGCTCCACAGAAAAACACATCTGATATATTCTATACGACACTGGTGACGGCATGTGCGTCACATGACAGGAATATGTTGTCGACCCACCTAACTTGTACACTTGGCGAATGGGTAAAAAGATTCTTCTACCTTGCCCGATTTAGGTTTTCTTGTGGATGTGATAATCACTCCCAAAAAAGTGATGAAAACATAAGAGTTTGTCACATAAACTGAAAATAAAAAATTAAAATTTATGCTTGATGGAAGATGTGAACCTATGACCTTTCGTTCCGCAGCTGCTCACGTTACCACGAGACCACGGCGCTCCTGCGTTCCTATGGTCCTTATTATTGCTTATCTTCCATTGAACTACTCAGTTTGTATATTTTGCTTATTTTTTCGCAGTTCTACACAACTTCTTCCTGTTTTCTCGATTGATCTGTGTTCAGTTTTTCAAGGCCTATCCACTGTGCCAACTTATAACTAAATCTGAGGGGGGTGCGATGGGAAGGTTCCCTTGTAAGTCGTAGCCTCGATTGAAGAGTTCCACCACTTTTTCAACGTAAATTGATGAAACTGTAGCGTCTGTTTTCTTCTGATCGCTTCTTTACGCTGACAGAATGCTTTCCCAGTTCATTTGCTGCTTCAGGTGGAACACAAACGTGGCTGCCTTCCGCTAAAACTATTTTTTTTTGTGGATAGTCTTCCTTTGCATTTATTCTTTTTAAAGTTTACACAACGGCACTGAGTCACTTCTTGGTTGTTTGTATAATCCACAATATAATGATGCACGTTGTAAATCAGTGAAGGCTTTGTTTTTGGGGCCGACCTCGGTGGAAGAGCGGTTCTCGGCGCTTCAGTGCGGAACCACGCGGCTGCTACGGTCGCAGGTTCGAATCCTGCCTCGGGCATGGATGTGTGTGATGTCATTAGGTTAGTTAGGTTTAACTAGTTCTAAGTTTAGGGGACTGATGACCTCAGATGTTAAGTAAAATTCATTATCTCAACTATAAAACAGGAAACACTACTTGCCTGTCCGAGGTCAATTACAGTGCTGAAGTCGAGGAGAAAGCCACGCATACTACCAACTGATGCGGGGACAGGCAACTTTGTGCAGACATGGGTATTGGCCTTCCCCAGAATGAGTCGCAGGTAGTGACGGACAGGCCAATGTATTCTACTTCTCGATCACACTGTCCAACCCTACAGTGTCCTGGGCTCCATGCAAATGTCATCACATTCGCTCTCCGTACAAGTGTCACTCCGTGCATCTACATCTACATCTACATCGATACTCCGCAAGCGACCTGACGGTGTGTGGCGGAGGGTACCTTGAGTACCTCTATCGGTTCTCCCTTCTATTCCAGTCTCGTATTGTTCGTAGAAAGAAAGATTGTCGGTATGCCTCTGTGTGGGCTCTAATCTCTCTGATTTTATCCTCATGGTCTCTTCGCGAGATATACGTAGGAGGGAGCAATATACTGCTTGACTCTACGGAGAAGGTATGTTCTCGAAACTTTAACAAAAGCCCGTACCGAGCTACTGAGCGTCTCTCCTGCAGAGTCTTCCACTAGAGTTTATCTATCATCTCCGTAACGCTTTTGCGATTACTAGATGATCCTGTAACGAAGCGCGCTGCTCTCCGTTGGATTTTCTCTATCTCTTCTATCAACCCTATCTGGTACGGATCCCACACTGCTGAGCAGTATTCAAGCAGTGGACGAACAAGCGTACTGTAACCTACTTCCTTTGTTTTAGTATTGCATTTCCTTAGGATTCTTCCAATGAATCTCAGTCTGGCATCTGCTTTACCGACGATCAACTTTATATGATCATTCCATTTTAAATCACTCCTAATGCGTACTCCAAGATAATTTATGGAATTAACTGCTTCCATTTGCTGACCTATTTTGTAACTAAATGATAAGGGATCTATCTTTCTATGTATTCGCAGCACATTACACTTGTCTACATTGAGATTCAGTTGCCATTCCCTGCACCATGCGTCAATTCGCTGCAGATCCTCCTGCATTTCAGTACAATTTTCCATTGTTGCAACCTTTCGATACACCAGAGCATCATCTGCAAAAAGCCTCAGTGAACTTCCGATGTCATCCACCAGGTCATTTATGTATATTGTGAATAGGAACGGTCCTATGATACTCCCCTGCGGCACACCTGAAATCACTCTTACTTTGGAAGATTTCTCTCCATTGAGAATGACATGCTGCGTTCTGTTATCTAGGAACTCCTCAATCCAATCACACAATTGGTCTGATAGTCCATATGCTCTTGCTTTGTTCATTAAACTACTGTGGGGAACTGTATCGAACGCCTTGCGGAAGTCAAGAAACACGGCATCTACCTGTGAACCCGTGTCTATGGCCCTCTTAGTCTCGTGGACGAAAAGCGCGAGCTGGGTTTCACACGACCGTCTTTTTCGAAACCCATGCTGATTCCTACAGAGTAGATTTCTAGTCTCCAGAATAGTCATTATACTCGGAAATAATAGGTGTTCCAAAATTCTAAAATCCGACACTGCTGGGCAGTATTCAAGCAGTGGGCGAACAAGCGTACTGTAACCTACCTCCTTTGTTTTCGGATTGCATTTCCTTAGGATTCTTCCAATGAATCTCAGTCTGGCATCCGCTTTACCGACGATCAACTTTATATGATCATTCCAATTTAAATCACTCCTAATGCATACTCCCAGATAATTTATGGAATTAACTGCTTCCAGTTGCTGACCCCCTATATTGTAATTAAATGATAAAGGATCTTTCTTTCTGTGTATTCGTAGCACATTACACTTGTCTACATTGAGATAATTACTGCAGCTCGTGTGTGTCCCTGTCCCTACCGAATTCCGATTTTTTCGCCCATCTACCGCAAGGCGAACTTCGCACAAGAGAGCTTCCCACGGCTTAAAGTAAAACGCATCCAGGCCGTTGGCTCTGGCAGCCAGAAAACTGCGGTCAGCCAGAGCCCGGGCAGTGTGTTGCGGTTCTCCGGTTCTTTGTCTCGCATTAGCGGCTGCAGGCTCCGCCGAAACGCACTGCCTTTACGACCGGGCTCACACGGGAAGAAGCGGCGAGACGAGCGCGCTCGTGTGTGTGTGTGTGTGTGTGTGTGTGCGTGTGTGCGCGCCAGAGCTTTTCGTCACGCCACCATCTTCCCCTCTTCGTTTACGAGCATGGTCCCAAAAGAGCCCGCCCGAAATTAATTTCGCCCATTGCCAAAAAAAGGAAGGGCCAAGCCCATTTCTCTCTTTGATTCTTTCACGTCGCTAAGACACAGGCTGAGACTAAATTGGTTCTTCTCATTTGTTTACATTTATTTTCATTTTTTCTATCTCTCTCCGGCTCCAGCGACTCTCAGTGCAAATTGTCGATGGGGAGGAGAGAGAGAGAGAGAGAGAGAGAGAGAGAGAGAGAGAGAGAGAGGGGAATGAGGAGGAAGGGGGGGGGGGGAGTTGGTGAGGGAGCGGAAGTGGACCAGACTGCAGACTGGGAGAGGCGAGGGAGGGGCGAGCCAGCCACCTGGACGTTTTCGGCCGCGCTGATTTAGTGTGCAAAGTTTACGACCGGCCAGCCAACAGGGCGGGAGCTGCCGCCGCCGTGGGGTGGGTCCGCGGTATTGTGGTCGGCTAGCGCCGAGGAAAGGGGGCAGGCGGGCGGACCATTAAGAGGATCTGGAGGCCCTTTGTTTGGAGGGGCAACGAACCCGGGCCAGCCGCTGCCGCCGCCGCCACCTGCCGCCGTGACGAGCCGCGCGTGGGGTCACCGGGGGTCACCTCTGCCGGGGACGCGCCTTCAGCGCGAGGCGGTCGCGTCGCTCCCAGGTCACGCGCTTTTTTTGTTCCGCATCTACAATAACGGAGAAAGTCATAGGTGTCCGCAAGTGGAGGGTGGCGAGGACAAGAAGGGACACGTGGAACTCCTGGAATCTGTGGCCGATCTTTTTATTAATTACGGAAGTCTTATGACGAACACCACCTAACAAAAAGTGTCCCGATACCATTTTGTAGCCGGCCGTTGTGGCCGAGCGGTTCTAGGCGCTTCAGTCTGGAACCGGAGGACCGCTACGGTCGCAGATTCGAATCCTGTCTCGGGCATGGATGCGTGTGTTGTCCTTAGGTGAGTTAGGTTTAAGTAGTTCTAAGTTCTAGGGGACTGATGACCTTAGATGTTAAGTCCCATAGTGCTCAGAGCCATTTGAAACATTTTGGACCATTGTGTAAAGCAGAATTGACCATGCACGGAAACCATAATAACAACTAAACCAACAACGACCAGGCAACCAAAAGAGAAATGCATCAATCCAGCCAGAACAGCCGGCCGTGGTGGCCGAGCGGTTCTAGGCGCGTCAGTCTGCTGCCGCGCGACCGCTACGGCCGCAGGTTCGAATCCTGCTTCGGGCATAGAAGTGTGTGGTGTCCTTAGCTTAGTTAGGTTTAAGTAGTTCTAAGTTCTAGGGGACTGATGACCTCACATGTTAAGTCCCGTAGTGCTCAGAGCTATTTGGACCATTTGACCAGCCAGAACACTTGCACAAAATACGAGAAAAAAATTCCCCAATGCTGCCACTTACAGAGTAAGATCAAACCCTAGACCAGGTGGATGAGCGGCCACCACCAGAACCCCTACCGCCTCCTGAACGGCCACCACAGTAGGCCAGCGACACGAAAATACAATATACAGGGTGTTACAAAAAGGTACGGCCAAACTTTCGGGAAACATTCATCACACACAAAGAAAGAAAATATGTTATGTGGACGTGTGTCCGGAAACGCTTAATTTCCATGTTAGAGCTCATTTTAGTTTCGTTCTTCCACCTATGCTCAATGGAGCACGTTATCATGATTTCATACGGAATACTCTACCTGTGCTGCTAGAACATGTGCCTTTACAAGTACGACACAACATGTGGTTCATGCACGATGGAGCTCCTGCACATTTCAGTCGAAGTGTTCGTACGCTTCTCAACAACAGATTCGGTGACCGATGGATTGGTAGAGGCTGACCAATTCCATGGGCTCCACGCTCTCCTGACCTCAGCCCTCTTGACTTTCTTTTATGGGGGCACTTGAAAGCTCTTGTCTACGTAACCCCGGTACCAAATGTAGAGACTCTTCGTGCTCGTATTGTGGACGGCTGTGATACAATACACCATTCTCCAGGGCTGCATCAGCGCATCAGGGATTCCATGCGACGGAGGGTGGATGCATGTATCCTCGCTAACGGAGGACGTTTTGAACATTTCCTGTAACAAAGTGTTTGAAGTCACGCTGGTACGTTCTGTTTCTGTGTGTTTCCATTCCATGATTAATGTGATTTGAAGAGAAGTAATAAAATGAGCTCTAACATGGAAAGTAAGCGTTTCCGAACACGTGCTCAAGTAACATATTTTCTTTCTTCGTGTGTGAGGAATGCTTCCTGAATGTTTGGCCGTACCTTTTTGTAACACCCTGTATATATAAACAAATATTGTTGTAAAAGATAATAATAATAATGTCGTGTGACGAGGGCCTCCCGTCGGGTAGACCGTTCGCCTGGTGCAAGTCTTTCGATTTCACGCCTCTTCGGCGACTTGCGCGTCGATGGGGATGAAATGATGATGATTAGGGCAACACAACACCCAGTCCCTGAGCGGAGAAAATCTCCGACCCAGATAAAACAAAAGAAAAGAAAACTGTAAAAAGACGAAAAACGAAAACTGTAAGATGTACTACCTGTTTTAAACATCAGCTAACAGGTCTATAATTTGGCAATAAATAAATAAATAAATTATAAAAGCAACTGAATCGACTGACCCACGGAAATCCAGAACAAAACAATAAAAAAATGAAATAAACCAGAGGTGGTAATACACAAAATTGTAAAGAAACAGTTGTGAGTATAAGATAAACAAATATGAGAAGAAACCTGAATGTACCAAATTTATTTTTAAGTTAGTTTTGAGCTAATTTTAAGAATTTTAACAATTGTGTTGGTGCCAATTACATATATAAGATAAAAAAGTCAGGGAATTATAAACTACAAATATTACAAGTGTATATGTGAAATGCGGCAACGGCCTTGCCGCAGTGGCTGCACCGGTTACCGTGAGATCACCGAAGTTAAGCGCTGCCGGGCGTGGTCGGCACTTGGACGGGTGACCATCCAGGCCCCCATGCGCTGTTGCTGTTTTTCAGCCTCAGTGATGCCAATTGGGGAGCTATTCGACCGAATAGTAGCGGCTTCGGTCAAGAATACCTTCATAACGACCAGGCGAGCGGTGTGCTGACCCCATGCCCCTCTTATCCCCATCCTCCCTGAGAATGACACGGCGGTCGGATAGTCCCGGTAGGCCACTCGTGGCCTGAAGGCGGAGTGCTTTCTGAGTATATGTAAAATGCAGAAAAGTACTGAAAAATTAATAAAGAGAAAGAAGAACTACGTGTGACCAAAAACGCTGAAAAGAGCAACCAAGACGCTCACAAACAGCCTGCTCTCCTCCCTTCTAGGATGGGAATGAGAAATAATAAAAAATTTAAAAATATAATAAATGAAATAAGAAATGGTAAGTTAGAAAAATGAAAAGTTGTTTTGTCAGTAGAGATGCAGTAACACCACAATGGGTCGGCCATCAGAGCTCTGTGATTTCGAAGTGTACTAGTCATTAGATGTCACTTGAGTAACACAGCCATCAGTGACATTTCGACCCTCCTAAAGCTGGCCAAGTCGACTTTCTGTGATGTGACTGTGAAGTGGAAACACAGATGAACAATCACAGCTAAACGGAAACCAGATATACCGTATGTACTGACGGGCAGGGACCATCGAGCATTAAAATGGTTCAAATGGCTCTGAGCACTATGCGACTTAACATCTGAGGTCATCAGTCACCTAGACTTAGAACTGCTTAAACCCAAATAACCTAAGGACATCACACACATCCATGCCCGAGGCAGGATTCGAACCTGCGACCGTAGCAGCAGCGCGGTTCCGGACTGAAGCACCTAGAACCGTTCGGCCACCGCGGCCGGCCGTCGAGCGTTACGGGAGGTGGCTATAAAAACTTGCATGAAAGCAGCATAAGGAATCACTCGTGGATTCGAAACAGCTACCAGCAGTCCAGCTAGCGCAGTGATTATGAGCTGTCAGTTAAATACAATGGGGCACAGTGGTGAAGCTCCTCAAAAACTACACATTTCTACACTCAATGCTAAGCGAAGCTTGAGGTGGTATAAACTGCGTGACTGGAAACGAGTGATTCGGAGTGAAGCAAACCGTGGAAATGCTTTGGGTTTGGCGAATATTGGTGTGTTTTTTGAGGTTCCGGTGTTGTCCCGTTTTCGGTGTTAAGAAAACATTAAATGCAGAAGCGTAAGAACACATTTTACTCCATTGTGTACAGAAGGGGAACGATTCGGAGACTACGACTGTTTGTGTTATCATGACAATGCAACTTGACATAAACCAACATCGGTGAGGCAATGGTTTGTGGACAATAAAACTCTTGAAATGGACTGATCTTCCCAGAGTCCCGACAAGGACCTAATCGAACATCTTTGGGGTGACACAGAATGTCGACTTTGCCTCAGACCCAAGCGTTCAATATCTCTACCTTCTCTGACTTCGGCTCTTGAGGAAGAATTGGCTGCCATTTTTCCGCCGACATTGAGGTACACTATGTGATCAAAAGTATCCGGATACCTGGCTGAAAATGCCTTACAAGTTTGTGGCGCCGTCCATCGGTAATGCTGGAATTCAATATGGTGTTGGCCCACCATTAGCCTTCATGACAGCTTCCACTCTCGCAGGCAGACGTTCATGTTGAAAGATGCAATCGCCATCCCCGAACTGCTCTGCAACAGTGGGAAGCAAGAAGGTGCTTAAAACATCAATGTAGGCCTGTACTGTGATAGTTCCACGCAAATGACAAGGGGTGCTAGCCTCTCCATGAAAAACACGACCACACCATATCACCGCCGCCTCCGAATTTTACTGTTGGCACTACACACGCTGGCAGATGGCATTCACCGGACGTTCGCCATATCCACACCCTGCTATCGGATCACCACCTTCTGTAACTTGATTCGTCACTCCACAGAGCGTTTTTTCCACTGTTCAATAGTCCAATGTTTACTCTCCTTACACCAAGCGAGGCATCGTTTAGCATTTACCAGCGTGAGGTGTGGCTTATGAGCAGCCGTTTGACGGTGAAATCCAAGTTTTCTCACCTCCAGCCTAACTGACATAGTACTTGCAGTGGATGCTGATGCAGTTTGGAATTCCTGTGTGATGGTCTGGATAGATGTCTGTTTATTGAACGTTATGACCCTCTTCAAATATCGGCAGTCTCTGTCAGTCAACAGACGAGGTCGGCCTGTACGCTTTTGTGCTGTACGTGTCCCTTCGCGTTTCCACTTTACTATCACATCGGAAACAGTGGACTTATGGATGTTTAGGAGTGTGGAAATCTCGCGTATAGACGTAAGACAGATGTGACACCCCATCACATGACCACGTTCGAAGTCCGTGAGTTCCGCGGACTACAGAGGTCACTGATATGGAGTACGTGGCAGTAGGTGGCAGCACAATGCACCTAATATGAAAAACGTATGTTTTTGGGGGTGTCCGGATGCTTTTGATCACATAGTGTACGTCATTGAAAGTGTCTTCAGCAGAGTTAAAGCCTTCACAAATGCGAAGGGTGGACACATCACATATTAACGTCCACTAATGCTTTTGATTACACAATATTTCTAGACATAGCTCTCTGATTCAGCTCAACCGCAGTTTTATCATTGGCGAATGCGAAAGGAACACTGTAGCTGTAATGAACACTATAGTGAAACTTCCTGGCAGATTGATACTGTGTGCCGGACCGAGACTCGTACTCGGGACCTTTGCCTTTCGCGGGCAAGTGCTCTACCAACTGAGCTACCCAAGCACGATTCACGCCCCGTCCTCACAGCTTTACTTCTGCCAGTACCTCGTCTCCTACTTTCCAAACTTTAGAGAAGCTCTCATTCTGGAAACATCCCCCAGGCTGTGGCAGCCGGCCGAAGTGGCCGCGCGGTTCTGGCGCTGCAGTCTGGAACCGCGAGGCCGCTACGGTCGCAGGTTCGAATCCTGCCTCGGGCATGGATGTGTGTGATGTCCTTAGGTTAGTTAGGTTTAACTATTTCTAAGTTCTAGGGGACTAATGACCTCAGCAGTTGAGTCCCATAGTGCTCAGAGCCATTTGAACCATTTGAACCAGGCTGTGGCTAAGCCATGTCTCCGCAATACCCTTTCTTTCAGGAGTGCTAGTTCTGCAAGGTTCGCAGGAGAGCTTCTGTAAAGTTTGGATGGTAGGAGACGAGGTACTGGCAGAAGTAAAGCTGTGAGGACGGGGCGTGAGTCGTGCTTAGGTAGCTCAGTTGGTAGAGCACTTGCCCGCGAAAGGCAAAGGTCCCTAGTTCGAGTCTCGGTCCGGCACACCGTTTTAATCTGCCAGGAAGTTTCATATCAGCGCACACTCCGCTGCAGAGTGAAAATCTCATTCTGGAACACTATAGTGTTTGGTTGTCAGGTTGTTCTCGGGAAGTCATACCGTTTTTCGTACCGTAGCGGCGGTTTCTAGGTTGTTTTGCAATCTAGGGCAAAGAAGGCCAACGAACGACTGCCAATAGCTTCGTTGGCGCAGATTTGTTTAGTGTGTACGGGCAGCAAATCTGAGGCAACGAAGCTGTTGGCCTTGGCTGCGGTTCCGACTGCTGGCGGCAACATCAAAGCATTCGCGGTTGTTTGACGTTGGAACCCCTCTGCTGGTTTGGAAGCCGGGTCGAATAATCGTTGATACAGTAGCAGTTTCTTATGTCTCTAGAACTGGTGTGTACCTGAGTTTTTCAGGACAGCCACAAGTTGTACTTAATATACTTAACTGAGCGGTTTCACTCTGTAATTTAACAAGAGCATCTTCAAAAACTTTGGAATTTACAGTTTAAAGTACAGTAGTTGGCTTTTAAATTAAAGAGCGAAAACGGCCAATACAACATGTCGAGTGCGACTTGTGGCTGTCCTGGAAAAATTAATTCCGCCAGTCGCTGTTTCTCGTGCAACAATGCCTGCTACCACTAAAGGGCGTGTACTTACTGTGTTTAAGGACACTGCAGTACAGAACGAAATACGGAGAGAGCATTAAAGCTGATAGAATTTTATCGTGAGCGGGAATATTTATGGGCTCCTACGAAATGCGATTATAAAAACAAACTAAAAAGACCATACGCTTGGAGGGAAATAACTCAGCTATTAGAAAGTGTTATACACGATGTGAAAAAGGAAATGGTGTCTTTACTGACATCTTTTCGCCGTGAACAACAAGAAGTACTAACAAATCTGAGAGTGACTATTAACTTGCTGCAGTAGGTGCAGCTCTGCAAAGACAGGGATTTAGGTCCTACGCAATTCAGTGATAAATTTCTGAAGGTTTCATTAGGAAAAATGTTGTGAAATAGCCCACATTCAAATTCAGCTTTGAGGTCAGCATTTAATTCTGTCCCACCACACCGCTCCTTATCTTTTTAAAAAAGAGGTCGTCGAACAGCAACGCATCTTCTTCTTTTTCTGACAATCAGGTTCTTGCACTAAAATAAATGTTGCACCTGCAACGACCTCTAAATCCCCTCCTTCCCTCTTAATATTGGCCGTTGAAATTCTAATTAAAAGGCTACTGTTTAGAAATTACATATCGGGAGCAACGTCGGCAAGATATACTTCGATTGCACATCACCGAATGCCTTGGCCCTAAGCCCTTCGTTTGGTGTGGAGGACCAGCCGAACTTTAGCGCATTATAGACCAACATTCGGCGGGATCCATTCTCTGTCGTTCGTTTTCCTTCGTTGGCTTTCGCCTAGTATGTACGCGCCTTTAAGAGGGGTAGGACGTCAAACGGGCCGGCTTGGAGCAGGAGAGGGACCACAGGACATTTTCATTTCCACTGTCTATACTTTTACAAATAAATTCATAAAACTTTGTCAGCATGACCAGGAAGGATTCAGAATTCACACTCATAGTAGTGGAAGTTCGAAAACATAACGAAATGATTTTTTTTACATGTGAAATTTCATCATTTTCTTCACTTACTAATGGCAGTATTTGTTGCTATAGGTACACTTTTCTTCATAAGTAAGAGAGATTCTTCGATGAATTTTGCGCAGCATACAAACCATACTTAAAGGTGTATGAAACTCTAGAATTTTCCAAATCTACTAAAAGCTGTGGTAAAAATTGAGGTACTTAACTATAAAATTTGTGTTTCTTCTAAACATGAAGTTTAAAATATAACAGTTCATTCGTTTTTTCATAAATTAAATGAATTCTAGAGTTTCATACACCTGTGAGTATGGTATGTATGCTGTGCAAAATTCATCGAAGAATCTCTCTAACTTATGAAGAAAAGTGTACCTATAGCAACAAATGCAGCCATTAGTAAGTGAAAAAATGATGAACTTTTGCACGTAAAAAAAATTATTTTGTTGTGTTTTCGAACTTCCACTGCAATGAGCGTGAATCCTGAATCCTTCCTGGTGTTGCTGACAAAGTTTTATGAATTTATTTGTAAAAGTATAGACTGTGGAAATTAAAATGTCCTGTGATGCCTCTCCTGATCTAAGTCGGCCCCTTTGACGTCCTACCCCCCCTTAAGAGGGATGTGAACTTTAATAGAAGATTGCCGAAATAGAGTACCCGGTCTCCTGTCTATCGCTTCCTCGTCCAGGCAATAATGAGGTACAGCAAGGGACACTTTCGACACACAGCATAGTTCCAACTTGGCTGTATAAACTGGCGCCCCCCCCCCCCCCCCCCAAACAAATTTTTTGAGAAATCAGCGCCCAGTATTTGTGGAAACTACGCCCTCAGTAAGTCACGGCCTGCCTGCACCTGGAGAGTCTTCCCCCACCGGGCACGCCCACTATGACCGCAGTGAGCCGCTGAGTCGCCCCCTCCGTGCCACGTCGACGCCTCCATGAGAATGACCAGCACCGCAGCAGTTTCGTTGTAATGACAATGATATGCTGAGTTACACAGAAACAAAATTGTTTTCATGTTTAGAAATCACGTGCGGGGGCCTCGAGAATATAGCGCTAGCAATGGGAGGATTCACATGTAACATATGTAGGTGCATAATGCAGACCCTTCAGTTAGTATGGTAATGCATTTATGTGCATTACTTGCACATTATGACTATCCACAGTTATGCACATTATTACACTTTACAGTTATTTGAAAATATCATTTGTCAAATACACCCGTCAAAACAAGTTTTGCGTCACCTCGGTTGAGAGTTCCGGAACCTGTACAGGAAATTGGAATAGAACCAGCATAAACATCACTTGCGCCCTTTTTATTGCTCATGAAAACCACAAATTGCATGTTGTACCACCATACAGCGGGACCTTCAGGGGTGGTGGTCCAGATTGCTGCACACACCAGTACCTCTAATACCCAGTATCATGTCCTCTTGCATTGATGAATGCCTGTATTTGTCGTGGAATACCGTCCACAAGTTCATCAAGGCGCTGTTGGTCTGAATTGTACCACTTCTGAACGGCGATTCGGCGTAGATCCCTCAGAGTGGTTGATGGATCACGTCGACCGTAAACAGCCCTTTCACAACCCATCCCACGCACGTTAGACAGGGTTCATGTCTGGAGAAAACTAAGGCCACTCTAGTCGAGCGATGCCGTTATCCTGAAGGAAGTCACTCACAAGGTGTGCACGATGGGGAGGTGAATTGTCGTCCATGAACACGAATGCCAAGCCAATAAGCTGCCGATATGGTTGCACTATCGGTCGGAGGGTGGCATTCACGTATCGTACAGACGTTACGGCGCCTATCATGACCACCAGCGGCGAACGTCGGCCCTACATACTGCCACCCCAAACCAGCAGGGAACCTCCAACTTTCTGTACTCACTGGACTGTGTGTCTAAGGCGTTCAGCCTGTTCGGGTTACCTCCAAACACGTCTCCGACGATTGGCTGGTTGAAGGCATATGCGACACTCATCAGTGAAGAGAACGTGATGCCAATTCTGAGCGGTCCATTCGGCATGTTGTTGGGCTCATCTGTACCGCGCTACATGGTGTCGTAGTTGCAAATATGAACCTCGCCATGGACGTCTTGAGTGAAGTTGTGCTTCTTGCAGCCTATTACGCATAGTCTGAGCCGTTACACGACGTCCTGTGTCTACAAAAATGGTTCGAATGGCTCTGAGCAGTACAGGACTTAACTTCTGAGGTCCTTTGGCTCTTCAGTGTAAATTTCATGTTTGTTTTTTGGATTTTATGTTTTCCATCGCAGTTTCTGAAGATCCAGTCATAAGAAAAAATTTTGTGATTGCTCTCAACTGAAAATAAAACAAATGACGATCACTTCCGATTGCAAAAGTTTTGGTGTTAAGTTCTTATTCGAGCATTTCCAGTCCTTTTCATCGGCACACCACGTAAGAGCCCTCGACTCATCTACCTTCAGCGTAAACTGAAGAGTTCAGACTCGGACAGGGAGATTATTGGACCTTTGCTCGAACTTCTTCGGGAGCTAATTTCAGTGAGCGCAAATTACAATGGCCTCAATTTACACGGCACGCGTCCCCAGTTCCCACAAGAGCAGAGTCTTCTCTCCTGCTGCACATCTTAATCTATGCAGGAGATTTGCATTTGTCCCATCAAGGCTTGCTGGGACTTCATTCAGTTTTACCAGATAGATCGATTGTAGCAGAGTGTGAAAAATATGGTCATGCTATACTGTAGGTATAGTGAAGGTGTGAAAAAGAGGAAAAATGATGAAATGTCAGGGTCGAAAAGGTGTCTATACCTTAATAAAATGCATACATTGTTTTTAAACTACACTCCTGGAAATTGAAATAAGAACACCGTGAATTCATTGTCCCAGGAAGGGGAAACTTTATTGACACATTCCTGGGGTCAGATACATCACATGATCACACTGACAGAACCACAGGCACATAGACACAGGCAACAGAGCATGCACAATGTCGGCACTAGTACAGTGTATATCCACCTTTCGCAGCAATGCAGGCTGCTATTCTCCCATGGAGACGATCGTAGAGATGCTGGATGTAGTCCTGTGGAACGGCTTGCCATGCCATTTCCACCTGGCGCCTCAGTTGGACCAGCGTTCGTGCTGGACGTGCAGACCGCGTGAGACGACGCTTCATCCAGTCCCAAACATGCTCAATGGGGGACAGATCCGGAGATCTTGCTGGCCAGGGTAGTTGACTTACACCTTCTAGAGCACGTTGGGTGGCACGGGATACATGCGGACGTGCATTGTCCTGTTGGAACAGCAAGTTCCCTTGCCGGTCTAGGAATGGTAGAACGATGGGTTCGATGACGGTTTGGATGTACCGTGCACTATTCAGTGTCCCCTCGACGATCACCAGTGGTGTACGGCCAGTGTAGGAGATCGCTCCCCACACCATGATGCCGGGTGTTGGCCCTGTGTGCCTCGGTCGTATGCAGTCCTGATTGTGGCGCTCACCTGCACGGCGCCAAACACGCATACGACCATCATTGGCACCAAGGCAGAAGCGACTCTCATCGCTGAAGACGACACGTCTCCATTCGTCCCTCCATTCACGCCTGTCGCGACACCACTGGAGGCGGGCTGCACGATGTTGGGGCGTGAGCGGAAGACGGCCTAACGGTGTGCGGGACCGTAGCCCAGCTTCATGGAGACGGTTGCGAATGGTCCTCGCCGGTACCCCAGGAGCAAGAGTGTCCCTAATTTGCTGGGAAGTGGCGGTGCGGTCCCCTACGGCACTGCGTAGGATCCTACGGTCTTGGCGTGCATCCGTGCGTCGCTGCGGTCCGGTCCCAGGTCGACGGGCACGTGCACCTTCCGCCGACCACTGGCGACAACATCGATGTACTGTGGAGACCTCACGCCCCACGTGTTGAGCAATTCGGCGGTACGTCCACCCGGCCTCCCGCATGCCCACTATACGCCCTCGCTCAAAGTCCGTCAACTGCACATACGGTTCACGTCCACGCTGTCGCGGCATGCTACCAGTGTTAAAGACTGCGATGGAGCTCCGTATGCCACGGCAAACTGGCTGACACTGACGGCGGCGGTGGACAAATGCTGCGCAGCTAGCGCCATTCGACGGCCAACACCGCGGTTCCTGGTGTGTCCGCTGTGCCGTGCGTGTGATCATTGCTTGTACAGCCCTCTCGCAGTGTCCGGAGCAAGTATGGTGGGTCTGACACACCGGTGTCAATGTGTTCTTTTTTCCATTTCCAGGAGTGTATATAGGATGCAAATCAGCGCGACATGCAGCCATAGAGTTATGAATTCTGTATGCCATTCATGATAGCTTCATTGTAATGTGCCAAACCAGGGAGTTAACCATTTCGTATTCGTCCTATGCTGTTAAGAGTTGGTTCTACCAACCAATTTGATGGTAGTTTACAAAGTTTTCCTACACACACATTCATATTAATAATATAAAAATGCGGGCTTTGATTGTCCAAATGAATGACACTTACCTTTAACGTATAGCAGTAACTTACCTTCAAAAAAAATTGACTGGATAACTCTCGAATGATTAAGCTACAATAAGAGCTACAATAAGCTTTGTATTCTTGCTGGCAAATTTATTTCTTGTGGCGCGACGCGTTCTCAAACTCAACTGATCAGTTATATCGAAGTGGCACTTCTGGAACCTTATGCACGCTTGGATAAATTTTTGCGGACATCCATGATGGAAACCAATCCAGGCAAAGGGTAGTTACGGTTCCGGAGAAACATAGGAACACACGATACTGAACATTAGAATATAGGCAAAACCAAATCCACAGTCGATATTTTGTGAATAAAAGTTCATCGACTGTCTGTATTTAGGTTTTTCACGTTTTTGTAGAGGATTCCATGGAAAAGTAAAAGGTTTCGGAAACCTGATCTATGGTAGGAAGATTTTTCTACATCTCTATTTGTATCTAAGCCACATTAAGGTGTGTGGTGGAGGGTATTTCTGCTACCACTATCATTTCCCCCTTTCTCCATACGATTCTCTAGGCCTCCGTTGTTGTGGTGGCCTTCAGTTCGAAGACTGGTTTGATGCAACTCTCCATGTCACTCTACACTGTGGAGGCCTTTGCATCCCGGAATAACTGCTGTAACCTACATCTGTTTGAATATGGTTAACTGTATTAGTCTGTTGGTCTCCTTTTACAATTCTTACCATTCATAATTCCCTCCAATACTAAAGTGATGGTTTCTTCATCTACGTCTATATCTACATCTACATCTACATGGATACTCTGTAAACACACTTAAACACCTGGCAGATGGTTCATCGAATCACCTTCACAATAATTCTCTGTTATTCCACTTTCAAACAGCGCGGAAAAAACGAACACATATATGTTTCCGTGCGAGCTCTGATTTTCCTTATTTTGTCGTGATGATCTTTTCTCCCTATGTAAGTCGCATTTTTTCGCATTCGGAGGAGAAAGTTGCGGTTGGAAACTTCGTGAGAACATCCCGCTGCAACGAGAAACGCCTTTGTTTTCATGATATTCATCCTAAATCCTATATCATGTCCGTGACACTCTCTCCCCTATTTCTCGAGTATACAAAAAGTGCTGCTCTTCTTTGAATTTTCTCGATGTATTCCGTTAATCCTGTCTGGTAAGAATCCCACACCACGCAGCAGTACTCCAAAAGATAATGGACAAGCATAATGTACGCAATCTCTTAAGTAGACCTTTTGCATCTTCTAAGTGGTCCGCCAATAAAAAACAGTCTTTGGTTTGCCTTCCCCATATCATTTTCTATGTGTTCTTCCCAATTTAATTTGCTCGTAACTGTAAATACTAGGTATTTATTTGAATTTACGGCATTTAGATTTGATTAATTTATTGTGTAGCCAAAGTTTAACAGATTACCAAAGTTTAACAGATTACATTCATGGGGATGGCCTCACACCTTTTCATGACTCATGTTCAATTGCCAATTTTCGCACCAAACAGATATCTTCTCTAAGTCGTTTGGCAATTTGTTCTGATCTTCTGATAACTTTACTAGACGATAAAAGACAACATCGTCTGCAAACAACATACAACGGCTGTCCACCTTATCTCCTAAATCGTTTATATAGATAATGGACACTAGAGGGCCTGTAACACTGCCTTGGGGAATGCCAAAAATCATTTCTGTTTTACTCGATGACATTCCGATTACGAACTGTGGCCTCCCTGGCTGGAAGTCACGAATCCAATCGCATAACTAAGACGGTGTCCCATAAGCACGCAATTTGATTACAAGGCGCTTGTGAGGTATGGTGTCAAAATATAGAAATACGGAATCAATTTTAAATTCCTTAGCGATAGCGCTCAGCATTTCGTGTGAGTAAAGAGCTAGTTGTGTTTCACAAGAACGATATTTTCTAAATCCATGTTGACTCTGTGTCAACAAACCGTTCACTTCGAGATGACTCGTAATGTTCCAAAAACCTATTGTATATCGACGTTAATGATATGGGCCTGTGATTTAGTGCATTATTCCTATTGCCTTTCTTGAATGTTGGTGTGACCCGTGCAACTATCCAGCATTTGAGTACGGATCTTCCGTTGACCGAGCGGTTGATAGGGTTGTTAAGTATGGAGCTACGCATCAGCACACTTTGAAGGGAACCTAAATGGTATACAGTCTGGACCGGAAGACTTGCTTTTATTAAGTTTAAGTTTCTTCACTATTCCGAGTGTTACTCATGTTGGCACCTGTTCTTGATTCAAATTCTGGAATATTTCCTTCGTCTTTTGTGAAGGAATTTCGGAAGGCTGTGTTTAGTAGCTCTGCTGTAGCAGCACTGTCATCTATAGTATTTCCATTGTTATCGCGCAGAGAAGGCATTGATTATGTCTTGCCGCTAGCATACTTTACATACGACGAGAATCTCTTTGGATTTTCTATCAGATTTCGAGACAAGGTTTAATTGTGGCAACTGTTATAAGCAATTCGCATTGAAGTCCGCGCGAAATTTCTAGCTTCTGTAAAAGATCGCCAGTGTTCGGAATTTTGCGTTCGTTTAAATTTGGCATGGCTTTTTCCTTTCCTGCAACAGTGTTCTGACCTGTTTAGTTCTCCAAGGGGGATCAACTCCGTCGTTTTTTAATTTATTTGGTCTAAATCTCGTGATTTCTGTCGATACTCTTTCATTGAATTCAAGGCAGATCTGGTCTACACTTTCATTGTAAATTTGGAAGGAGTGGAGATTGTCTCTCAGGAAAGCGTCAGTCTAATTTTTGTCTGTTTTGTTGAATAGATATATTTTTGGTTTATTTTTGGAGGATTTGCGAGTTACGGTATTCAGTCTCGCTACTACCGCTCTGTGTTCACTAATCCTGTATCCGCTTTGATGCTCCTTATTAACTCAGGATTATTTGTTGCCAAGGGATCAAGTATGTTTTCGAAGCCGTTTATCATTCAAATGGACTCTTGAACTAATTACTCGAAATAATTTTCAGACACTGCATTAAGCACAATTTCGGATGATGTTTTATGCATACCTCCGGATTTAAACATGTATTTTTGCCAACATATTGAGGGTAAATCGAAGCCACCACTGCTATATTTATATGAGTCGGATACGTCAGGTTATCTTCCATTAAGAAAGTGGGTGCACTCAGCGACTGTTATGTGATTTATAAATTATAAAGCGCAGCAATCAGTCTTCCTTGTTTCCTTTTTTTATTTTTTATTTATTTTTTATTGTTTTGCAGGTTCTATTACGCAAATCCAGATTTCGGCTAGTGCCTAGCCAAATCAGTGCTCTATTTTCTGATCTCGATGCATGTGAGTTCCCTGTTGTTCGGGCGCCAGTCACACACAGTTCTTTGAAAAAGAACTGTGACTGACGACCGAACAACAAGGAACTAACATGCATCAAGACTATAAAATAGTGCGTTGATAATGCTAGGCACTAGCCGAAATCTGGATTTACATAATAAAAGATGCAAAAAAAAGGACGACTGATTGCTGCACTCTGTAATTTATGAAGTCGGATACGTGTTTGAAATTAGACTCAAGTTTTCTTTGAACCTTTCAGTAACTGAATCATCTGAGCTGGGTAGTCGGTAAAAGGATCCAGTTACTATGTTATTCCGGTTGCCAAAAATGACCTCTACCTATACTAACTCACAGGAACTGTCTAATTCAATTTCGCTACATGATGAACTACATCTAACAGCAACAAGCACGGCACTGCCAACTACATTGAGCCTATCGTTTCTGAACACCGTTAGGGCCTTCGTAAAATTTCGCCTGAACTTATGTCCTGCTTTGGCCAACTTTCAATGCCTATAGCGATTTGAGAATCAGCGCTTTCTATTAGCTCTTGGAGCTGTGGTACTTTCCAACACAGCTACGACAGTTCACAACTGTTATACCGATGTTTCCTAGATTTACATTCTCCCTGTGTTCGACCTGCGCACATTGTGAAGCCCTTTTTGTGTTCCCACGAGAACCTCTAACCTAAAAAACCACCCAGTCCACATCACACAGCACCCGTTACCCGTGTAGCCGCCTCCAGCGTGTAATGGACTCCTGACCTGTTTAGCGGAACCCGAAAATCCACCACCCTATGGCGCACGTCGAAGGATCTTTGATCTACAACATCGCAGAAACGTCTGAGCCTCTGATTCAGACCCTCCAATCGGCTCTGTACCAGTGGTCCATAATCGGTCTTGTAGACCAAGCCGCAAATGTTGAGCTCTGCTTTCATCTCACAAGCAAGATTGCCAGCCTTTACCACTTCAGATAGCTGATCGAAACCAGAGAGAATCTCTTCTGAGAGAGAATCTCTTCCGATCTAAAGCAACACGCATCATTGGTACTGACTTGAGCCACCACCTGCTGTTGGCTGCGACCTGTGCTGTTCGTGGAATCATGAAGGATCAGTTTCATGTCTGGAACGACTCCACCCAGAATGAATACGGAGTACACACTGACTTTATTTTCCTTCTTGGCAACCACGTGCCTAAAGGGCCCCATAACACGCCTAACATTGGAGCTCCCAACTATCAATAATCCCACGCTACGCGGCTGCCCAGATCTTGCAGGCTGAGAGTTTCCTCTGAAACAGGAGAAGCGACTGCATCAAGCTGAGGGATGGTGTCAGACACAGACAGCACCTGGAATCTGTTTGTCAGACTAACCGGGAAGACCTTACGTGAGCCCCCCGCCCCCCCGGAAGTCTTTCGCAGCCTGCCACACCCCGAGGCGACCTCCCACTCGATCACAGGTAAGGGTCAACCTTAATGCGCGCAGTAACTGGGCTTGCCTCCGGTGCCGAGCGATCGGCGGACTCAGACGTGCTGGACGTCCGTTGGATTTTCACGGCTGACCTACAGGAGTGCTTCCAACTTGGCTCGCATCCGCACACAACAATCACAATCGCTACCCATACTAAAGACGGTGAAAAACTACACTCCAAAGACAAACAAAGGACTATCGAGACGCGCTGCGGAGCTCTGCTGTATACACTAACGAAAACGCATGAACCGGGTCTTATAAATTAGATTAACAAGCGGATATTGAAAAACTAAATTACCAAAACACACAGGAGAGATTAAATAATTCGTTCCTCATTATGACCTTCTAATATGTCGCAAAAATCTGTTTACTTTCCGACACAAGTGAAACCGCAATAACTGTGCCTGTTAAATATTAAATTAACACGCAAAAAATCAAAAACCAAACTACCGAAGCACACAGATGAAACAGTATAATTCGCTCCTGGTTAGGACTTTGTAAAACGCCACAAAATCGGTTACTTCCCTGTTGCTGCTCTCTCTTGGCCGGCGGATGCTGGCTGACTTCATATCTTAGAATGTGTTCTGTCAACAAAACCCTTTTTTCGGTCAAGTTACACCACAAATTTATTTTCTTCGCAGTTTTGTGGAGTACTTTCTCATTAATTTTGTGATCTACCCTCCAATCTTCAGCATTGCTCTGCAGCCCCAGACTTAAGAAACTTCTATTCTCAGCTTATCAACTCTGCGTATCATCACGTTTCACTACCATACACTTACATTTATAGTCAGTGTTAAAATTTCCTTTCAGAAACGCTTTTCTTGCCATATGTTTTACATCCTCGCTGTTTCAGCCATCATCAGTTCTTTTTTTGTGCCCAAGTAGAAAAACCGATCTACCACTTTTAGAACATCATTCCCTAATCTAATTTTCTCACGCCGTTTAATTCAGATGCATTCCATTATCTTTATTTTGCTTTTGCAGATATTCATCTTATACCCTCGTTTCGAGGCACTGTCCTCACTATTCAAGTCCTCTCCCAAGTCCTTTGCTGTCACTGTGATCCACAAACTTCGAAGTTCTTATTTCTTCTACCCGAAATTTAATTCCTTCCCGAATTTTTTTTAGTTCCCTTTGATGTTTACTCAGTGCGCAGACTGAGTGCTAATACTACTCTTTCAGGCATTAAGACTGATAACTGTTGTCTAGTTCCTGTACAAGTTGTGTATACCCTTCGCCACCTGTATTTTACTTCTATTACTTCCAGATTATCGAAGAGTGCACTCCAGTCAACATTGTCGAAAGCTTTCTGTAAGCCTCCAAACGCTTTAGACGTAGTTTTGTCGTTCTTTAATTTATCTTATAAGACAATCCGTTGGGTCAATACTGCCTTGAGGCTTCCGTATTAGCACTAAATTCCCTGACTTTCTCGTCGTGGTCACTTAGCGACAAGCTTGTCGAACTTATCCTTTCGGAATTTCAACAGTAAACGTCTCGGTGAAGCAGAACGCCTCTCTAGTAGAGATGGGTAAAACTGTTCTTTTCAGAGATCGGATCAGAACTGTTGTAAGTAGGCTGTTTATGTTTTCTTATTGGCAACGTTACATAGCGCTCTGTGTGAGAATCACTGGCTGTGCTGTGTGCAGTCTGTGGCTGGTTTGCATTGTTGTCTGCCATTGTAGTGTTGAGCAGCGGCAGCTGGATGTGAACAGCGCGTAGCGTTGCGCAGTTGGAGGTGAGCCGCCAGCAGTGGTGGATGTGAGGAGAGAGATGGCGGAGTTTTGTAATTTGTCATGAACTGCTACATATATTATGAATATTAAGGTAAATACATTGTTTGTTCTCTATTAATATCTTTCATTTGCTAACTATCCCTATCAGTAGTTAGTGCCTTCCGTAGTTTGAATCTTTTATTTAGCTGGCAGTAGTGGCGCTCGCTGTATTGCAGTAGTTCCAGTAACGAAGATTTTTGTGAGGTAAGTGATTTGTGAAAGGTATAGGTTAATGTTAGTCAGGGCCATTCTTTCGTAGGGATTTTTTGAAAGTCAGATAGCGTTGCGCTAAAAATATTGTGTGTCAGTTTAAGCACAGTCTTGTATAATTGTTCAAAGGGGACGTTTCACTGTTCACTCCCTGAAATGAACTAGCTCTTTTTCATGACTCACCACTCATTCACAACAGAAAATAAATGGAAGGCACATTGCCCTTTAAACTTGGTTTATTCCAGTACTATACCTGTATTTTGATCTTATTTCATCCTATTTTGAAGTAACACAGATAATGAGTAAGAATTTTGTATTGTTTATTGAAATTTCCACGATATGACAAAGTTTTTGATTATTGATTTATTTTGCACTATCGTGGCTTTTTGGGCGATCGGAAAATCTTGTAACTTGAGATTTTTATTAACAATATATTTGGCTATAATGTATTAAAATTTCACTAACCTCGTACAAATACATCGCAAGCCATATATTTTTAAAGTGAAAATTTCCTTCCGAAGATGCCTAAAATCGCAAAATCCGTACTACAATAAGAAAAAATATATAAATTTGACTGTAAGACCAAAGTGCTGCATATAGCCTTCCGCAGAATAAAACAAGGAAAATACTGGTGTATCACTTTTGCTATACGTTTATCGGTTCGCTCGTAATTAAAGTGTAAATTCGAGTGACCATAATAAAAAATCCTATAGTAAGAGGAGCCGTCAGGAACCTAATCTGATCAGTTTAAACAAATAAAAATAAAATAAAAACAAATGATGTATACATAACATAATTATGTAATATACATAACGGTATTACTACGAAGAACAATATCCAGTAGAGACAAACTCCAATGCAGAGGCGCTGAGTCAAGCAGGTCGAGCCGTGAGCTGTATTACTGCGTGAGCTAAGACCGCAGAGAACAGAGTGACACCTGAGTTGCTTTGCTCAACGCTCTGGCTAGAGTCGAGAACGGTGGGGTGAGCGTTGAGCGGGCGAGTTCCGAGGGTGGGGGGAGCGGTGAACGGCCACCACTCACCCGCTCTGAGACAAATCGTCCGTTCTCTTTCGAGCAGGTTGTTGCAAGTAGTTCTTATGTTCTCCGCTAGGAGGCTCTCTGTCCTGTTGCTCGCATCAACTGCCCAGAGGGCAGGACGTGCGACTGAAACGATCGCCGACTGAGTGCTATGCTAAGTTAAGGTGCGCCAGACACTGTACGCGGCAGAGGGAGCACAGAGAGGGCACGGCATATGTGAAACACAAAATCCAATGGGGCACTGCACAATGCAGTCAGCCAAGGCAGAAGCAGGGCAGAGGCCGGCGCTGGCTGTGTTGTGTGGTGTGTAGTGTGCTCTGACCAGCAGAGGCCCCGCTGATATGCTCCGTCTCTCTCTCTCTCTCTCTGCTGTGGGAAACGTTTGGAGCTACCGTTCTTTTTTTCTGAATCACTGATTGTTCACTCCTTTGAAAGATTCAGCTCCATGAATTAGTTCAGGAGCGGATCCCCCACCTCTACTCTCTAGTAACTGCTGCACACTGCGATTTGTTAAGCATCCCCTGAGAGATATCGTGCGTCATTACATCCAATTGGTGCGTTAGATCGTCAGAATCCCTATATGCTTTCAGAGGCCTCCCCATAATGCTACGAACGTTCTCAGTTGGGGAGGGATCTGGGGATCTTACTGGTCAAGGTCGGGTAAGGAAAGCCCGAAGACAAGTAATGGGAACTCTCGCTCTGTATGGACGGGCGTTGTCTTGCTGACATGTACACTACTGGCCATTAAAAATTGCTACACCAAGAAGAAATGCAGACGATAAACGGGTATTCATTGGACAAATA
This sequence comes from Schistocerca americana, assembly GCF_021461395.2. NCBI lineage: Eukaryota > Metazoa > Arthropoda > Insecta > Orthoptera > Acrididae > Schistocerca > Schistocerca americana. Next base: position 483,953,689 of record NC_060126.1, on the reverse strand, counting down.
TATTATACTAGAACTGACATGTGATTACATTTTACGCAGTTTGGGTGCATAGATCCTGAGATATCAGTACCCAGAACAACCACCTCTGGCCGTAATAAACGTCTGGGCAGTGAGTCAAACAGAGATTCGATAGCGTGTACAGGTACAGCTGCCCATGCAGCTTCAACACGATACCACAGTTCATCAAGATTAATAACTGGTTTATTGTGACGAGCCAGTTGCTCGGCCACGATTGACCAGACGTATTCAATTGGTGAGAGATCTGGGGAATGTGCTGGCCAGGGCAGCAGTAGAACATTTTCTGTATCCAGGAAGGCCCGTACAGGACCTGCAACATGCGGTCGTGCATTATCCTGCTGAAATGTAGGGTTTCGCAGAGATCGAATGAAGGGTAGAGCCACGGGTCGTAACACATCTGAAATGTAACGTCCACTGTTCAAAGTGCCGTCAATGCGAACAAGAGGTGACCGAGACGTGTAACCAATGGCATCTCATACCATCACGCCGGGTGATACGCCAGTATGGCGATGACGAATACACGCTTCCAATGTGCGTTCACCGCGATGTCGCCAAACACGGATGCGATCATCGTGATGCTGTGAACAGAACCTGGATTCATCCGAAAAAATGACTTTTTGCCATTCGTGCACCCAGGTTCGTCGTTGAGTACAGCACCGCAGGCGCTCCTGTCTGTGATGCAGCGTCAAGGGAAACCGCAGCCATGGTCTCCGAGCTGGTAGTCCATGCTGCTGCAAACTTCGTCGGACTATTCGTGCAGGTGGTTGTTGTCTTGCAAACGTCCCCATCTGTTGACTCAGGGATCGAGACGTGGCTGCACGATCCGTTACAGCCATGCGGATAAGATGCCTGACATCTCGACTACTAGTGATACGAGGCCGTTGGGATCCAGCACGGCGTTCCGTATTACCGCCCTGAACCCACCGATTAGATATTCTGCCAACAGTCATTGGATCTCGGCCAACGCGAGCAGCAATGTCGCGATACGATAAACCGCAATCGCGAAAGGCTACAATCTGACCTTTATCAAAGTCGGAAACCTGATGGTACGCATTTCTGCTCCTTACACGAGGCATCACAACAACGTTTCACCAGGCAACGCCGGTCAAGTGCTGTTTGTGTATAAGAAATTGGTTGGAAACTTTCCAAATGTCAGCACGTTGTAGGTGTCGCCACCGGCGGCAACCTTGTGTGAACGCTCTGAAAAGCTATTCATTTGCATATCACACCATCTACTTCCTGTCGGCTAAATTTCGCGTCTGTAGCACGTCATCTTCGTGGTGTAGCAATTTTAATGGCCAGTAGTGTAAGTCCAGGATAGCTTGCTATGAAGGGCAACAAAACTGAGCGTAGAATATCGGTAACGCACCGCTTAAGAGTGTCGCAGGTGACAACCAAAGGGATCCTACTGTGAAATGAAATGGCACCCCAGACCATCTCACCTTTGACCTGGTTCCTCATTGACTGGAGTACAGTCGCCGGCAGAGGTGAGTCCCCCTTCGAATTGAGCGCCGATGACCAACGAAGACGTGTTTGGAGATGCTTCGGACAGTAGTGGGATAGTGGGATACCATCCTGACTGTGGCCCGCCATTCGGCACAGAAACTAGGAGTGACGGTCTGCGGGTGCCATTTCTTTTCATAGCAGGACCTCTTTGTTTGTCATCCGTGCCACCCTTATAGCACAGCAATACGTCGACGACACTCTGTGCCGAATTTTGTTGCTCTTCATTGCAACCCATCCTGAACTCATATTTCTACATCTACATCTACCACTACCTTTATACTCAGCAAGCCACCCAACGGTGTGTGGTGGAGGGCACTTTACGAGCCACTGTCATTACCTCCCTTTCCTGTTCCAGTCGCGTATGGTTCACGGGAAGAACGACTGCCGGAAAGCCTCCGTGCGCGCTCGAATCTCTCTGACTTTACATTCGTGATCTCCTCCGGAGGTATAAGTAGGGGGAAGCAATTTATTCGGTATCTCATCCAGAAACGCACCCTCTCGAAACCTGGACAGCGAGCTACACCACGATGCAGAACACCTCTCTTGCAGAGTCTGCCACTTGAGTTTGCTAAACATCTCCGTAACGCTATCAAGCTTACCAAATAACCCTGTGACGAAACGCGCCGCTCTTCTTTGGATCTTCTCTATCACCTCTGTCAACTCGACCTGGTACGGATCCCACACTGATGAGCAGTACTCAAGTATAGGTCGAATGAGTGTTTTGTAAGCCACCTCCTTTGTTGATGGACTACATTTTCTAAGGGCTCTCCCAATGAATCTCAACCTGGCACCCGCCTTACCAACAATTAATTTTATATGATCATTCCACTTCAAATCGTTCCGCACGCATACTCCCAGATATTTTACAGAAGTAACTGCTACCAGTGCTTGTTCTGCTATCAAATAATTTTACAATAAAGGATCCATCTTTCTATGTATTCGCAATACACTACATTTGTCTATTTTAATGGTCAGTTGCCACTCCTTGCACCAAGTGGCCTTCCGCTGCAGATCTTCCTGTATTTCGCTGAAATTTTCTAATGCTGCAACTTCTCTGTATACTACAGCATCATCCGCGAAAAGCAGCATGGAACTTCCGACACTGTCAATTCACTATTTCATTTAGATAAAACCCGCCTGCACACGGCGTGACTTTCTGCTGCTTGTCCTACATGTCCGAAGATGGCCTTGTAAGCCGAAAACCGGTTAACACAATCAAAGTAATACTGTAGAACAAAAGCAAACTGTTGCTTTCTTTGTATTATAATGTAGTTCTACCAAGAACCGACGGAAGATTCAGTTAACATGCTAATGTTTGCCAAACCTTACCTTGGCCAGCAAGATCGCCGGATCTCTCCACAACTATGAACATTGGAGCTCTATGGGCCGGGCCGTCCCACCGTCTTGGGAATTCGAAGGTCTAACGCTCCAGTTGGACAGAATTTTGCTAGATATCTCTCAAGAGGAAATATCCAACAACTGTATCAATCAATGCCAAGCTGAATAACTGCTTGCACAAGGGCCAGAAGTGGAACAACGCATTATTGACTTGCTCAGTTCGTGTAGCTGTTTTTCTTGAATAAATCATCCAGTTTTTCTGAAATTGTAATCATTTTTTTGTCTTAGAGTATACTATATTGTTATTTTATACGAAGATAGTGAAGTATGCCCTCACTTCACGTACTCTTAAGTTCTTGTTAGTTAGAATTTGTTTTTTATTGCATCAGTTTTTTGCCATTTTATGTGTATATAACTGTTCAGTCCCACTTTTTAACACGTTAAATAATTCACTAATATTTCTAATATTTTACATTACAGACTTTTGATTTTATATAACTATCACATCCATAATAATATTGTTATTACATTTGCTCCTACAAGCTACACGTAGCGTTACTATACGTGGCCAACGTCGTCAAACAAATGCACTGTTCTTGGACGGCCGTAATTGTCATTCATTAACCTTATACTGAGTGACTATTAAATTTTATCCATTTGCGAAATGAATCATTACAAATTACTCTGCGTTCAGAGTTATTTGTATTTTCACAGTGCTAATATTTCGTCGAGATCGTCTAGGTTTTACTATAATTATTATAAAATTAAGCTTCTTGTAGTTACGTTTAGGATAGCTTTTAAGACTATACCAAAAGTTCTCTATGTTTAACACTAACATTCAGATATCTTTAGTAATTCTTCGTGTCACTATCACTGAATTTTAGTTGCAGAGGTATTGCTTTGTTGCAGTTTAGTTCCTTGCGTGCATCCAAACTATTGCGGACTGTTGTGAGTTTGTACCGGTCATGAGCCGCGACCGGAATAAATGCTTTATTATTTATTATCTCGTCTAGCGCAAAAATAATTAAAATATAATTATTAATTGCTGAGGTAATACAGCCTGTTGGCGGGAAGCAAATTCGCTACCACGCTGCAAATTAACATTTGTTGTAGCCCATGCAACCAACGCGGTTCTGCCGCTTGGGTAGATGCATCTAACACGAATATTTGTTTGTTCGTCTTCTATGCATTCCTGTACCACTCATCCGATTGCGGAGGAATTCTGGTGAGTTGGTGTGTGTGCACTCCTGAAGGTCTGTGTGGCTGTAAGAGCCGTCAGGCAACCGTGGGGGAGAGAGCAGCACGAAAGGGGGATGCTGCAGCAGATTAACCAAGGAACATGTTCAAAAATTTCAACCGAATTTTTTAAATTCATGACTTGTTCGTATATACACTACTGGCCATTAAAATTGCTACACCACGAAGATGACGTGCTACAGACGCGAAATTTAACCGACAGGAAGAAGATGCTGTGATATCCAAATGATTAGCTTTTCAGAGCATTCACACAAGGTTGGCGCCAGTGGTGACACCTACAACGTGCTGACATGAGGGAAGTTTCCAACAAATTTCTCATACATAAACAGCAGTTGACCGGCGTTCCCTGGTGAAACGTTGTTGTCATGCCTCGTGTAAGGAGGAGAAATATGTACCATCACGTTTCCGACTTTGATAAAGGTTGGATTGTAGCCTATCGCGATTACGGTTTATCGTATCGCGACATTGCTGCTCGCGTTGGTCGAGATCCAATGACTGTTAACAGAGTATGGAATCGGTGGTTTCTGGATGGTAGTACGGAGCGCCGTGCTGGATCCCAACGGCCTCGTATCACTAGCAGTCGAGATGACAGGCATCTTATCCGCATAGCTGTAACGGATCGTGCAGCCACGTCTCGATCCATGAGTCAACAGATGGGGACGTTTGCAAGACAACAACCATCTGCACGAACAGTTCGACGACGTTTGCAGCAGCATGGACTATCAGCTTGGAGACCGTGGCTGCGGTTACCCTTGACGCTGCATCACAGACAGGAGCGCCTGCGATGGTGTACTCAACGACGAACCTGGGTGCACGAATGGCAAAACGTGATTTTCCGGATGAATCCAGGTTCTGTTTACAGCATCATGATGGTCGCATCCGTGTTTGGTGACATCGCGGTGAACGCCCATTGGAAGCGTGTATTCGTCATCGCCATGCTGGCGTATCACAAGGCGTGATGGTATGGGGTGATACTGGTTACACGTCTCGGTCACCTGTTGTTCGCATTGACGGTACTTTGAACAGTGGACGTTACATTTCAGATGTGTTACGACCCGTGGCTCTACCCTTCATTCGATCCCTGCGAAACCCTACATTTCAGCAGGATAATGCACGACCGCATGTTACATGTCCTTTACGGGTCTTTCTGGATACAGAAAATGTTCGACTGCTGCCCTGGCCAGCACATTCTCCAGATCTCTCACCAACTGATAACGTCTGGTCAATGGTGGCCGAGCAACTGGCTCGTCACAATACGCCAATCACTACTGCTGACGAACTGTGGTATCGTATTGAAGCTGCATGGGCAGCTGTACCTGTACACGCCATCCAAGCTCTGTTTGACTGAATGCCCAGGCGTATCAAGTCCATTATTACGGCCAGAGTTGGTTATTCTGGGTACTGATTTCTCAGCATCTACGCACCCAAATTGCGTGAAAAAGTAATCACATGTCAGTTCTAGTATAATATATTTGTCCAATGAATATCCGTTTATCATCTGCATTTCTTCTTGGTGTAGCAATTTTAATGGCGAATAGTGTAAATACTGTTGGGGCACTACGCCCCTCCCCTCCCCCAGCTCCCTACTACCCTTAATGGTGGGAGTGGGGCCGAGAAGCAGTGTCGTGTTAAGGTATTCTATGAAGAACAACATTCGCACCCCTAGGAACGTGGGTGTGTGGGATGAGAGTGCAAAGTAGTTGGCATATCGACATATGTCTAGGAGGACTGAAGTATTATCTTTCAAAATTGATACACGTGTTACAGGAAAGAATTATTGTGGCAGTAAAACTCCCGTAGGACCGCTATGGCTGAGGACGGAGATAAAAAGAAGTGACACAAATGCATAGTTCAGAAACACATGGAGCAATTTCAACCAAATCTTGGTATGCACATGACTCATCATTTGTACATGTAAAGGTGTCTGCTTTGTGTATGTGTGCCTACTTAGGAAAATAAGTCATTGCAGCGCATACCAGGTACACAGTTTGAGAGGTAAAACAGGCCCCCTTCCCCTCACAGTTTATGTTGGAAACAAAAGAAGTTCGAAGAAAACGGTCTGTTGTTGCAGTTCGTAAGCGTTTCTCCGGCAACAGAGGGGAAGAGACGATTGCAATATAAGTATCTAGCGCAGCAGCTCTGCTAATGACGCTGTTTTGCTGTCACTTTAGATCAGTTTAGGCAGTTTAAAGTAACGGTTAAAGGGAGGAATACAGAGTAAGTGCACGGAGTTGTATCAGCGGCAGCGCCGACGGTGACGTGCGTCTGTGGCCTTGACGACTTCTGCATACCGGCTGTATGTGTTCAGTTTGGAAGCACTTTTTCCTGCAAGGTGAGTTTTTTTTTTTCCTTGTGAAATATTTTCTTCGTCTGACGGAACCTAAATGTTCCACTTTGATATATGATTTGAATAATTCTTTCAATTTTTTTAATTTTTTTATAGCAATGGCGAATATGGTACGACCAATCTGTTCTCGATTTCAAAATCGTCCTTTGTTATTCTGATTGTAGCTGTGCGACCTATATCATCGTCTTTCATTTATTTTCTGCATTTAAATGTGTAGCTGCTAAGAAAGGAAAGAGGCTATTCAACGCACACCCGTATAGCTAGTTGTTAATAAATACTGTAAATACCGGATGGTTATAATTAAAATACTGCGACTCACGGAGGTCCAGTGTTGGCTGTAATTTTCGTATGGTAGCGAAACTTGGTAGATATGCCACTGAGTTAATGAGGAACCGACTTATGTTGTACATAAATCAGTTCCAGTTTTGGCCACCAACTGCATGCTTGGCGCTGTACACGATTTGTGTGAAGTTAGTATGTCCAAGCTGTGATTTGAAAAACCATAACGTGAGTGAACATTATGGCAAAGAGAAGAGAGACCGTGCACTGTTAGTGAAACTATTTTATGTGAGCCGGCCGAAGTGGCCGTGCGGTTAAAGGCGCTGCAGTCTGGAACCGCAAGACCGCTACGGTCGCAGGTTCGAATCCTGCCTCGGGCATGGATGTTTGTGATGTCCTTAGGTTAGTTAGGTTTAACTAGTTCTAAGTTCTAGGGGACTAATGACCTCAGCAGTTGAGTCCCATAGTGCTCAGAGCCATTTGAACCATATTTTATGTGAACAGCGGCAATAGCAGTGCTGCACTGAGCGAGAATTGCCAACTGAAAGGTCTGAGGAGAAGCCGACGTCACTAAGTTGTTTAAAGAAGATAACAAGTAAGTTAGAAAAGAGAGGTGGGCTTCGTGTGGCACCTGGAAGAGGAAGGCGTCCTATACCGGTGGAAACTGTTAAGGAGGTAGCTGCTGTTGTGACTAGCCATGCAGCACGTTGCTCGTGCAGTGTCACGAGGCCAGCCCATGCCATTGTCAACAGTGCAGAAAGTTCTGCGGTCTATTTTGCACTGGTACCCGTACAAGATGCAGACCGTGCGGCAGCTTAAACCTCATGATCCGCGGCAACATTCTGAACTTGCTGTTTGTTTCTGGCACAGATCGAAGCTCATGACAAGTGTCTGGGTAATATTCTACGGAGTGATAAGCTCATTTTACGCTGCAGGTTGCACTGAATACACAAAACTGCCGAATTTTGGGGCACTGTTAAACCGAGTGTTGCGCACGAAGAACCACTGGGCTCGACGTATGTGATTGTGTGGTGTGGATTCACAAGCACCTTTACTAGACGTTCGTCCTTCTTTGAAGAGAATACACCCAGAGAGCCCGTCAGGCGTACCGTGATGTCAGCACCTTATCGAGACCTTGTTGTACAGCTTGTGATTCCTGCTTTGGAAGACCGCAGTCACGCGGAAACCACTGTTTACAGTCAATATGTGGTAACATCCCATGTCGCTCGCCCAGTGAAAGACCTGCTTAATGCAACCTTCTCCGAACGTGTTGTCTCCAGAGGTTTTCCAGGTGTATGGACCTCTAGACCACGTGATCTGAATCCAAGTGACTCTTGGCTTTGGGGATATCTACCGTAAAAGAGCGCATATGCGAGGGAAACGTTCGGTCTCCGCCTGATCTGAAAGCCAGTTTACAGGAACGCGTTGCTCAGATTCCACCGGACTCTGTGAGCAGCTGCTGGTCACGTCGTTTTGGGCATGTAGCATCTCGTCGACGTCTCCGGTGCTCACGCTGAACAAACTGTGTAAGCAGCAGTTAATGATAAAATCAACTTTATACGTTCCTCATTTGACTGATCTTTCCTGAACATGTCCCGTTTCTAATCCATTACGTTTGGAAACATTTCTGTACGCATTCACAGCTTTAGAACACGTGGGGCCTAATATCTAACTTCTCTTCGATCATACGAGCAAAAGAGTGGATTATTTCATTTTCTTCTGACTCGTTAAATAATTTTACAGGTGATTATATGTATAGGGAGCTATTTTTCTATCTTTTGTAAATATATGGGTGTGCAAAGTGGATTCTTTCATTTTCTTCTGACTCGTTAAATAATTTTACAGGTGATAATATGTATAGGGAGCTATTTTTCTATCTTTTGTAAATGTATGGGTGTGCAAAGACACGGGTCCGCTGAAGGACTTTGTATGTATTATCTATGAGTTTTTGTATCCGATTTCTGAACAATACAAGATTTTAATTTCAATCTTCAACTAAACAGAGTTTCTTACATAGTTCTCATTTTTTCAGTTTTTTGATATTTATGTTAATCCGCACATGTGCTCACCTAAAGCGTACTCGTGAAAAAACCATACTCGACTGCAGTTTATTCAGTCATAAAAACGTATGAACTACCTTCAGCAATACCAGAATTTGTCAGTTTTAAATGAATTTTCGAGCTAAAGAAGGTGTGTCTAAGTTGCAGTGGATCTTCAAAACACGAGTTCTACAGGGGCGAAGACTTCCAGACTTTGCTTACAAATGAATGATTTTCAGTTGTTTAAGTATTACAGAACACAGTGTACAAATTCGTCTGCATAACACTTACCATTCCTGCAAGGAGTGGCGAAGATTTTGCTTCTAATTTTCTGCCTTAAATACGCCTTCCCTATTCAGTTGCACTACGCGAAACTTGTTTCATTACAATATACTCATTCTTAATAGCAAGATCACATTATTTTTCATTTATGGGTCAAATATCTACATCTACATACATACTCCGCTAGCCACCAAGCGTTGTGTGGCGGAGGGCACTATTCGCGACAAAGTCATACTCCCCCTCCCCCCCCCTCCCCCTCCCCCCCTTTGTTCCACTCGCGGGTCGAGTCTGACTGTCTGAACCCCTCAGTACGAGCTCTGATTTCCGTTATCTTTGAATGGTGATCATTGTGTGATTTGAAAGTTGGTGGTGACAGTATATGCTCTACATCCTCGGCGAAGATCGGATTTTGGAATTTAGTGAGCTGCCCCTTCCATTTAGCGCGTCGTCTATCTCCAAGTGTGTCCCACTTCAAACTTTCTATGACAGTTCTAACGCTCTCGCGATGGCTAAATGTACCAGTCACGAATCTTGCCGCTCTTCTTTGGAACTTCTCAATCTCTTGAATCAGACCCAACTGGTAAGGGTCCCATACAGATGAACAATACTCTAAGACTGGACGAAGTATTGTAAGCAATTTCCTTTGTTGAAGGACTGCATCGCTTCAGGATTCTACCAACAAACCGCAATCTGGAGTGCGCCTTACCCATTACTTCTGTAATCTGATCATTCCATTTGAGATCATTTCGACTAGTCACAGCCAGATACTTGACGGATGTTACCACTTCCAAAAACTGGGCATTTATTTTGTACTCGTACATTAATGGGGATTTTCGCTTTGATATACGCAGTAGGTTACACTTACTAATATTGAGAGATAACTGCCAGTCATTACACCACGCATTTATTTTCTGCAAAATCTCATTGATTTGTTCACAACTTTCGTGCGATTCTACTTTCCTGTAGCCTACAGCATCATCGGCAAATAAGCTAATGCCGCTGTCAATACCATCAACCAGATCGTTTATGTAAATCGTAAAAAGCAGCGGACGTATTATGCTGCCCTGGGCCAGCACACCTTGTTTCTGTTGAAGTCACCCCATTCAGGAAGAACATACTGCTCTCTATCTGTTAGAAAACTTTCTATCCAACCGCATATGTCATCGTATAGACCGTACGCGCGCACTTTTTGGAACAAGCGACAGTGCATAACTGAGTCGAACGCCTCTCGAAAGTCGAGAAATAGGGCATCAACCTGGGAGCCGGTATCTGGGGCCTGTTGTATATCACGCACAAAGAGGGCCAGCTGTGTCTCGCATGACTGCTGTTTCCTAAAACCGTGCCGGTTTCTGCAGATGAGCTTCTCAGACTCTAGAAAGATCATTATTTCTGCACACAAAATATGTTCCATGATTCTACAACAAATCGATGTCAGTGAACTTGACCGGTAATCATGTGCATCCGATTTTCTACCCTTTTTATAGATTGCTATGCCCTGGGCGTTTCTTCCAGTGCCGTGGAACTTTCCGCTGTTCCAATTATCTCTGATAGATGATAGATAAGACTGGTGCTATATTTGTAGCATAGTCAACATAAAATCTTACGGGGATACCGTCTTGGCCAGATGCCTTCCTGGCGTCTAAGGATCTTAACTGTTTTACAATCTCAGATACACTAAACACTATGTCAGCCATTCTTGCGTTTGTTCGATAACTGAAAGGGGGAATGGTGCTGCAGTCTTCTAAGGTAAACGAGTTTTTTGAAAGCTAAGTTTAGAACTTCGGCCTTCTGTTTATCATCATCCGTTACATTACCCGTACTGTCAGCAAGAGAAGGTATTGAATTATTTGTAGCGTTCATAGATTTCACGTACGACAAAAGTTTTGTGTTATTTTTAGAATCTGCAGCTAAAATATTGCTTTCAAGTTCGTTAAAAGAATCTCTCATTGACCTTTTAACAGCTCCTTTCATTTCGCATAATTTCTGCTTGTCAGCGAGGCAGTAACTAGGTTTAAAACGACTGTACAAAATTCTCTGCTTCCTCAGCAACTTCCTAGTATGTTTGTTGAACCAAATTCGATCCTTTCCCTCCCATACATTTTTGCTAGGCATTATTTCTCTAGCACGTGGTGGACAATATCTTTGGTCGGAACCAAAGATGCTCAATATCTTTGTGTCCCGCGGCGAATGCTTGGAACTGGCTATGAAGACACTCATTAATGACACTTTAATTTGCTTTCCCAAACAATAAAACTCTACGCTGTTTCTTCGGCTTTTTTGCAACTTCCACTGACATAGAAGCCATAACGACATTATAGTCGATAATACCTTCTCCTAGATTAACTTCCTCAAAAAGATCAGGTCTGTTTGTCGCCAAGATATCTAACATGTTCCCATCTCGAGTTGGTTTTCTAACCAATTGCTCGAGGTTGTGTGTTGAGAGCACTCCTAGAATAACTTCACACGAGTATTTGCTTCTGCCCCCTGTGATAAACCTGTGATTTTCCCAGTCAATGGACGCCAGATTAAAGTCTCCACCTATAACTAATGGACAATTTGGATATTTGTGTCCTATGTACTCAAGACTTTCCCTGAAACGTTCTGCGACGTTTGTTGCGGATGCTGGTGTATGTTTCCAGAGCATTAAAACCAAAATAATAATATTCTGTGTATGCACATGTTAAATTTTTAATTTAGTGGCTGTTTTTATCGTGTACATTTCAAGCTTGTACTGTACATTTCTTTTCAACGTGCATCAATAAAGATTTACTCCTCCAAATGTAAAACAGGGAGACAAATGTGTGCCACCAGGAGAGAAACAGACGCTTATGTTGAAATACAGTAACCGAGAAAGCGGTCGGAAAGTTGGACTTAAAAGTTGGTGTCAGGACCCGAGTACAAAATTACAAATATAACTGAGATTAACGTTATCTGAGTGTGGAAGGAGCGCACAGTTGGAGATGGTCAAGAGATGGTGGTTTCACTGTATAAACACTTTAGCTCACAGCTGTGGCCTCTATTGTTTTGTTGTTTCTAGAGTGCTATCGATTTCGAGGTCACATGACACCATCTCTCTCCAGGGGTGACCGCCATATCGTGGTGCTAACTCTGCGCTCAGAGAGGTTTCCGAGTTCCTCTGAAGCTGTGAGTTACACCGTAGCACTGAAGGCTGTTCACCAAACTGCATCCCGGACAGTATGTAGAGCACGCGTGTGCAAGCTTTCAGACAGAGCCCATGGATTTCTGCAGTAGTAAACCAACTGAACAGAATGGACCTTTACCAGTATGCAAATAACCGTGACGATTTGGATTTGCAACATTTAGAGTAATAGGAAATGGCTTGAAATTGCCGCAGACCCTGCTATGCCGAGATTTAGCACTGTACATGTGCCTCCCCAAACTATTCGAAACTGCCAGGGTAGTGTACTACGTACTGCGATGTCGAACGCCCTATTGATAGATCCTGGTTTTTGGAATTCAAGTCTCTCGATCTGGCTCAAAAAGCACATTGGAACTAGGAGACTTGAGGGGAATCAGGTGGTAAATTCGTAACATGGAGCACACATGTTTTTTATGCGCCTGCACTTTGCTACACGAAGGCTGGTTAAAACATAAAGCTTCTTTCATAAGACTTGACAGCTTCTACAACAATCCATATAGGGTCTGTAATCTGCAGGACACCATCGACTGAAGACAGACTACTGAAACTGGGAGAAGAATTAAACTGCCACGTCTGTAACTTACTGGCAGATTAAAACCGTGTCCTGGAACGGCACCCTACATTGGGACCTTTGCCTTTTGCGGTAAAATGCTCTACTGACTGAGATCTCCAAGCACGCGCGACACACGACCAACCATCACAGCTGTGCTTCCGCCAGTACCTTTTCTCCTACCACTAAAAGTTCACAGAATTGCTGCTACAGTTATTTCTTCCCGGAGCGATAGCCCCGCAAGATACGCAGAACTTCTGTGAAGTTCGGAGGGTAGGAGAAAAAGTACTGACGGAAGTTAAGCAGTGAGGGCGGCTCGTGTGTCGTGAGTGTATAGCTCAGTAAGTAGAGGACTTGTCTGCGAAGGGCAGGGATTCCAGTTTCGAATTCTGGTTCGGCATACATTTTTGATCTTCTAGGAAGTTTCAGGTCAGGTCTTAACACCACTATAGAGTGAAAATTCATTCTGAAAAAAAATGAGGAAACACTTGAACAAATGGAAGAGGCACCTACGATCCGAAAGTATGAAGAACTACCAAACAATAGCTACTGGCTTTGTTTTAAAATGCAGTAATAGAAAGAAAAATCTCAACACGAAGAAGGAATTGTGTGACATAAACGAAAGGTTGGTAGGCATGTTTCTCATCTGAAAGGCGACGTCTGTTCAAATTTCGCGCAAGTCGCATGAGAGTGGTGTTAGTTGCGCCACTATGAGAATGCAAATGAAGTTTATTTAAAATACGCGCTATAACGGTGTAAGAAGCGTGCATTTCTATTGTATATTGTCAAACCACAATTTATGAAAGATATTTATATTTTATTAATAGGATTAAGTAGGAATAATTAATATTTTTCATTCTGGAAATAATTGTGGTAGCAGGGAATGTCTGCACCAAAATATTGTTGGCGGGAGAGACCGTGTGGGGCGGCGGTTAATTTGTAAAAATAATGTGAATTGCTGTATAAATGCTTGAATGTTGAATCAGTTTCTGGCTTTTAGAATGTTGTTAATGCTGTCTTTCGCCGTTCTCAACACTGGCTCTCTATTTACTTTTTAGCACCCAGAAAGTGATTTAACAAAACGTGGAGCCAGTAATTAGAGATCCTAGTGCCCACTTCATCTGAGAATACCATTATAGCTGCAGCTTATAGCTCTGAGGAATTAGGAGATTGTCCGGGATTTCTAATCAAAAACGGTTTTCCAAAATAGTTGAGTATATTCTGAAATTCACTGATAAAAAAACACAAGTATCCCTACAACCTAACTAACAGAGCAGTTCAGAGTCTAATGCGCTGATGCAACTATAAATGTCCGAATTAAATGTTAAAAAGAATGCTCGCCATAATTTGATGAAAATATTTCATCAAACGCCACGCTAAATAATTGGTAGAATGTCTGTCCCGCGACGGCACGTGAAAATACGACAATACGCAAACTGAAGCTAGATAATGAAAATCATCCCAGAATTAACACTTCACTTGAAATGTTTTCATCGTTCCGCGTATCTCTAGTAACTTAATACGGCACCCGAGGCTGTTTGTAGCAGTGATACCGACGCGACGCGACTCCCGACGCAGATGGCGTGTTATTCAGCGTCTGGAGAGAACTGGGGCCTTGCTTCCTCGCGCAGCGTTCTTATATATAAAGCCGCGGTGCGGACGGCTACAGGAACGCCTGATCAAATCGGCTCTCCCGACTAGCCGCTGGGCTAGTAACGCACCACTTCAAGTTACATAATAATTTATAGCTTCTTTTGCTGATGGCCGATGAAGCTCTTAATTTAAACGTGCATTCAGCACGCAGGTAAGTATTGATAATAAAATTTTGACGTGGCTAAGTTAAATATTTTGGGCGAGAGAATTAATTAAATTACACTGCATGCAGTAGATGAGCTCTGAACTGGCCCTTTTGAGATCCGCTATCGCTATAATTTTATAGGTATTCAAAAGAAACTTTTCACATCTTCATAGTCATAGCGGACCTCCAACCTATTTAAATCTAAACATCCTAGCCTTATTTATCAGCCTACTTAATCTATCTTGCTTCCTTCAGTTTTGAGATGAAAACCAGAAAATCATGAATTTCCACTAAGATCTTAATTTCTGAAATCCAAAGTACTGTTTTTATTAAATCATTATGAAAGATGAATCTAAATATAAATTTTGAAGTCTCTAGCTCTTTTCTGTTGCGCCAATGATTTTTTCAGAAAAACGTCCAAATTTCGAAAATGGCTGAAGTTATCGAACTGATATTTAGCACACATTAATTTAGTATTATTCCTGACATGCTAGAAAAGTTTTAGGTCATTTGCTTGATTTTTAAAGTATTGCACAACATTTATGACGTCAGAGCTAGTTACAGCAGACTGGCTGGCACACAATGGAAACTGATGTGAATTTACTACAGCGTGAGTAGGCTGCTTCCCTACAACCGCACATTGATATAGTTTTAAAAAGGGCGGGAGAGACCGAGTATGGATACATTTTAAGAAAAGAGCGGGAAAGACCGCGCATTGATACATTTTGTAATGGTAGTAGGGATTATCTGCATCAGAAAGCACTGTTGGCGGGAGAGACCGCATTTTAGCGTTCGTAGGAAGTCAGTAGTAAGCGAGATGTGAAGCGAGTCGGTAGCAGGTCTGAAGCGAGCGGTGTGCCTTCCAGCTACCAGCTATGATTTACAAGAGATTATAAACGGACGTACAGAGACATCGGCTAACTATTATCATAAGAGGAACTAATATTATTGAATTATTATTATTTTTTTTTTTTGAGAAACTCAAGACTACTGAAGGTATGTTTGCGCAGTGCTAGTTGTAAGATTATAGTAAAAAGTCAGTCCCATTTGAACGTTTGTAAAATCATTTCATTACCAACAGTAAATATTTGAAGAATCGTTTTCAGAATATGATTAATTTTTGCCAGCAATATTGCATTACTGATTATAATCCATCCCAAAAACCATCAACGTAAAACTTTGCAAAATTTTATTGTTATCAAGAAAAAGTTTAACTATGAATTACGTAACTTCAGTCAAATTAAAGAATAACGTCAGCTTTGCTATTGGTAATAAATACAGCCACTTATTATGACAGCCCACCAGCAGCTAATAGAGTATAGTAAAACAGGGTAAGTATATTCATGTCGCAGTTCGATGTAGCAGTGAGATGGCGATCCAGTAACAGTAAAAAAGGTAAGGAACAGTTTTGGGTTATTGCAGGTAAGCCGGCCGGGGTGGCCGAGCGGTTGTAGGGGCTACAGTCTGGAACCACGCTACCGCTACGGTCGCAGGTTCGAATCCTGCCTCGGGCATGGGTGTGTGTGATGTCCTTAGGTTAGTTAGGTTTAAGTAGTTCTAAGTTCTAGGGCACTGATGACCTCAGAAGTTAAGTCCCATAGTGCTCAGAGCCATTTGAACCATTGCAGGTAACGACTCAGTGCCACGACGTCGACACATTCTATGTTTCGTCGAAAGAATCATCAAATCACTTTTAATAAGCAGCATTTAAATTTGTATGCGAAGATTGCACTTATTATTATTGAGAAAGAGAATTAATTTCAAGAAAGATTGCACTCCTGCCACCGTTTTTAAAGCAGCATTTTTTGCCATTTTATCTGAGCGCCACGACTATGTAGCCGTTTTTACGGATGGGTCGAAACAAGGGGATTCTGTTGGTTGCTCTGTTGTTTTTCCGGATCGTGTCCTCAAGGTCCGAGTGCCTCAGACTTTTACTGTCTTTGATGCAGAATTGTGAGCGATCTTGCGGGCACTGGAACAGATGAGACATTCTTCCTGTCCTAAATTTCTTGTCTGTTCCGATTCACTAAGTGCCCTTCACTCGTTGCAACGTTTGTATCCAGCAGATAAAATAGTCCAGACCATCCAGGATGCCCTCCTCCAACTACAGCGATTGGGGAAGCTGGTGGCTTTCTGGTGGGTTACAGGGAATGTTGGCATTGCTGGGAATGAAAGGGCAGATCTCGCAGCCAAGGAGGCGTGTCTCGATCCACAAGTATGTCATTGTGCTATACCCCTGCACGCACTCACCTCGCTGTTGAGCTCACGAGTCATGCGTCGGTGGGAGGATGAGTGGCTGGAAGTGACAGACAATAAGCTCCGTTTGGTGAAGCCCACAAGGTGTTTGTGGTGTACTTCCTTTCAGCCCCGTCGACGGGACGAGGTTCTCCTCACTCGGTTTCGGATAGGCCACAGCACTCTGACGCATGGCTTCCTGCTCCGGCGGGAGGACCCTCCAATTTGTGGTGCTTGTGGCGTCCAGGTCACTGTGCGCCACGTTTTATTGGATTGCGTTCTGTTTTCTGACCAGCGGGCCGCGGCTGACTTGCCATCGGACCTGCCATCTCTTTTAGGCAACACTCGGACGAATGTGGTTAAAGTTTTAAAGTTCTGTGCCATGTCAAATGTTTTTATAAAGATTTTAGGGAGAGGATCTTAATTTGCTCACTGTGTGACACGCTCGCCCATATTTTATGTAAGTGGCCAGCCAATGACAATTTCCTGTGGCATTCTTGTTGCTATCTTTTCCCTTTCCTTACGTTTTACTTTCTTATGTAGCATTTTCCTTCTTTTCCTGCTTTCTTTGCGTGTGTGCTTCAGTTTTATTGGGTCTGTCCCCATTCGTTCCTTCTAATGTGTGTCAGGGCGCTGATGACCTCGACGTTGAGCGCCCATAAGCCCCAACACACACACACACACACACACACACACACACACACACACACACACACACACACTGATTTCAAAGGGAAGACTTCATTTGTTATTACTACGCAAGAGATAGAAATCATAAGGGAAGGTTTCATGGGTTATTGTAGAAGGGAAGGTTGCGTAACAAGAGAGATATAGAGGAGACGGGAAAGTTTCAACGGTCGTGATCGTTAGTCACCTTTGAGACTGGACGTGGTGAACTGATGTCAGTCAAGAATGCCTTTGAGGCGACAGAGACGCAATGTCAACACCTCACTTTAAACGAGGTCGTGTAATAGGGCTACGAGAAACTGGATGTTCCTTCTGCGATACTGCAGAAAGATTTGAAAGGAGTATAGCCAGTGTACGTGACTTCTGGCAGCGGTGGTCACGAGAATGTACGCTTGCTAGAAGACCAGGCTGTGGACTGCCACGACCATCGTGTCGCTGTTTGCTCTGGCACGGTGTACACCACCTGCATGCGGCAATCTGAGCAGCAGCTGGCAGCACAGCGACACAACGAACTGCTACAAATCGGTTACTTCAAGGATAACTCCATGAAAACGCCCTGTACCGGCCATTCCTCTGACCCACTGAAGCAGAGTTACTAAATACAGTTTTCCGTAATTCCTTCACGAAAGCTCCGTGAGGCTATTTGCAGATGACACGGTTGTCTACAAGAAAGTAGCAACATCAGAAGACTCGTACGTACTCCAGGAGGACCTGCAGAGGATTAATGCATGGTGCGACAGCTGGCAGCTTTCCCTAAACGTAGATAAATGTAATATAATGCGCATACATAGGGGCAGAAATCCATTCCAGTACGATTATGCCATAGGTGGTAGGTCATTGGAAGCGGTAACGACCGTAAAATACTTAGGAGTTACTATCCGGAGCGATCTGAAGTGGAATGATCACATAAAACAAATAG
This sequence comes from Schistocerca americana, assembly GCF_021461395.2. NCBI lineage: Eukaryota > Metazoa > Arthropoda > Insecta > Orthoptera > Acrididae > Schistocerca > Schistocerca americana. The sequence continues at coordinate 483,935,274 of NC_060126.1, read as the reverse complement.
TGGGAAAAGCAGGCGCCAGGTTGAGGTTCATAGGAAGAATTCTAAGAAAATGTGACTCATCGACGAAAGAAGTAGCTTACAAAACGCTTGTTCGTCCGATTCTTGAGTATTGCTCATCAGTATGGGACCCTTACCAGGTTGGATTAATAGAAGAGATAGACATGATCCAGCGAAAAGCAGCGCGATTCGTCATGGGGACATTTAGTCAGCGCGAGAGCGTTACGGAGATGCTGAACAAGCTCCAGTGGCGGACACTTCAAGAAAGGCGTTACGCAATACGGAGAGGTTTATTATCGAAATTACGAGAGAGCACATTCCGGGAAGAGATGGGCAACATATTACTACCGCCCACATATATCTCGCGTAATGATCACAACGAAAAGATCCGAGAAATTAGAGCAAATACGGAGACTTACAAGCAGTCGTTCTTCCCACGCACAATTCGTGAATGGAACAGGGAAGGGGGGCCGGCCGAAGTGGCCGTGCGGTTAAAGGCGCTGCAGTCTGGAACCGCAAGACCGCTACGGTCGCAGGTTCGAATCCTGCCTCGGGCATGGATGTTTGTGATGTCCTTAGGTTAGTTAGGTTTAACTAGTTCTAAGTTCTAGGGGACTAATGACCTCAGCAGTTGAGTCCCATAGTGCTCAGAGCCATTTGAACCAGGGAAGGGGGGATCAGATAGTGGTACAATAAGTACCCTCCGCCACACACCGTAAGGTGGCTCGCGGAGTATAGATGTAGATGTAGATGTAGAAAGAAGACGAAGTAAATATTCCAGAATTCGAAACCAGAACAACTGTTGGCATGAGTGACATAAAAGTAGATATCTTAGGTGTTGCAAAACAACTCAAATCACTTAAGAGAGGCAAGTCTTTCGGTCCAGATGGTATACCAATCAGGTTCCTTTCAGAGTATGCAGACACAATAGCGCATTTCTTAGCAATCATATACAACCGCTCCCTTGACGAAAGGTCTGTTCCTAAAGACTGGAAAGTAGCACAGGTCACACCAATATTCAAGAATGGGAAATAGGAGTAACCCATTGAATTGCAGACCCATATCACTGACCTCAATTTGCAGGACTTTGGAGCATATAGACCCCTACTGTACTCGAACATTATGAATCACCTTGAAGAAAATCAGTTATTGATACATAACCAACACGGGTTCAGAAAATATCTTTCTTGTGCAACACAGCTAGCTCTTTATTCCCATGAAGTAATGCGTGCTGTCGACAAGGGATCTCAGATCGATTCAGTATTCCTAGATTTCCAGAAGGCTTTTGATACCGTTCCTCACAAGCGACTATTAATCAAATTGCGTGCATATGGAGTATCGTCTCAGTTGTGTGACTCGATTCGTGATTTCCTCTCAGAAAGCTCACAGTTCGTAGTGATGGACGGTAAATCATCGAGTAGAACAGAAGTGATATCTGGCGTTCCGCAAGGTAGTGTCATAGGCCCTCTGCTGTTACTGATTTACGTAAATGATCTAGGTGAAAGTCTGAGCAGCCCCCTTAGATTGTTTGCAGATATCGCTGTTATTTACCGTCTAGTAAAATCATCAGACGCTCAGTTCCAATTACAAATGATCTGGTGAGAATTTCTGAATGGTGCGAAAAGTGCCAATTGGCACTAAACAAAGAAAAGTGCGAGGTCATCCACATGGGTACTAAAAGAAATCCGATAAATTTTGGGTATACGATAAATCGCACAAATCTAATGGCTGTCAATTCCACTAAATACAATTACAATTACGAGCAACTTAAACTGGAAAGACCACATAGATAATATTGTGGGGAAGGCGAAGCAAAGACTGCGCTTTGTTGGCAGAACACTTAGAAGATGCGACAAACCCACTAAAGAGACAGACTACATTACATTTGTCCGTCCTCTGCTGGAATATTGCTGCGCGGTGTGGGATCCTTACCAGGTAGGATTGACGGAGGAAATCGAGAGAGTGCAAGGCAGGGCAGCTCGTCATCGCGCAACATGGTTGAGAGTATCACTGATATAGAACGCGAGTTGGGGTGGTAGTCATTGAAACAAAGGCATTTTTTTTCCGGCGAGATCTTTAACGAAATTTCAATCACCAACTTTATCTTCCGGATGCGAAAGTATTTTGTTGACACCCAGCTACGTAGGTAAAAATGATCATAATAAAATAAGAGAAATCAGAGCTCTATCGGAAAGATTTAGGTGTTCCTTTTTCCCACGCGCCATTCGAGAGTGGTATCTACATCTACATCCATACTCCGCAAGCCACCTGACGGTGTGTGGTGGAGGGTACCTTGAGTAGCTCTATCGGTTCTCCCTTCTATTCCAGTCTCGTATTGTTCGTGGAAAGAAGGATTGTCGGTGTGCCTCTGTGTGGGCTCTAATCTCTCTGATTTTATCCTCATGGGCTCTTCGCGAGATATACGTAGGAGGGAGCAATATACTGCTTGACTCTTCGGTGAAGGTATGTTCTCGAAAGTTCAACAAAAGCCCGTACCGAGCTACTGAGCGTCTCTCCTGCAGAGTCTTCCACTGGAGTTTATCTATCATCTCCGTAACGCATCGCGATTACTAAATGATCCTGTAACAAAGCGCGCTGCTCTCCGTTGGATCTTCTCTATCTCTTCTATCAACCCTATCTGGTACGGATCCCACACTGCTGAGCAGTATTCAAGCAGCGGGCGAACAAGCGTACTGTAACCTACTTCCTTTGTTTTCGGATTGCATTTCCTTAGGATTCTTCCAATGAATCTCAGTCTGACATCTGCTTTACCGACGATCAACTTTATATGATCATTCAATTTTAAATCACTCCTAATGCGTACTCCCAGATAATTTATGGAATTAACTGCTTCCAGTTGCTGACCTTCTATATTGCAGATAAATGATAAGGGATCTTTCTTTCTATGTATTCGCAGCACATTACACTTGTCTACATTGAGATTCAATTGCAATTCTCTGCACCATGCGTCAATTCGCTGCAGATCCTCCTGCATTTAAGTAGAATTTTCCATTTTTACAACCTCTCGATATACCACAGCATCATCCGCAAAAAGCCTCAATGAACTTTCGATGTTATCCACAAGGCCATTTATGTATCTTTTGAATAGCAACGGTCCTACGACACTCCCCTGCGGCACACCTGAAATCACTCTTACTTCGGAAGACCTCTCTCCGTTGAGAATGACATGCTGCGTTCTGTTATCTAGGAACTCTTCAATCCAATCACACAATTGGTCTGATAGTCCATATGCTCTTACTTTGTTCATTAAACGACTGTGGGGAACTGTATCGAACGCCTTGCGAAGTCAAGAAACAAGGCATCTACCTGTGAAGCCGTGTCTATGGCCCTCTGAGTCTCGTGGACGAATAGCGCGAGCTGGGTTTCACACGACCGTCTTTTTCGAAACCCATGCTGATTCCTACAGAGTAGTTTTCTAGTCTCCAGAAAAGTCATTATACTCTAACATAATACGTGTTCCAAAATTCTACAACTGATCGACGTTAGGGATATAGGTCTATAATTCTGCACATCTGTTCGACGTCCCTTCTTGAGAACGGGGATGACCTGTGCCCTTTTCCAATCCTTTGGAACGCTACGCTCTTCTAGAGACCTACGGTACACCGCTGCAAGAAGGGGGGTAAGTTCCTTTGCGTACTCTGTGTAAAATCGAACTGGTATCCCATCAGGTCCAGAAGCCTTTCCTCTTTTGAGCGATTTTAATTGTTTCTCTATCCCTCTGTCGTCTATTTCGATATCTACCATTTTGTCATCTGTGCGACACTCTAGAGAAGGAACTACAGTGCATTCTTCCTCTGTGAAACAGCTTTGGAATAAGACAGTTAGTATTTCGACCTTTAGTCTGTCATCTTCTGTTTTCAGTAGATGGGATGGTAGAGAAGTAGTATGAAAATGATTCGATGAACCCTCCGCAAGACACTTAAGTGTGAATTGCAGAGTAACAATGTAAATGTGGATGTAGACCCAAACCATCGCCATTTGCGACTTCAGTGGTGTCAAGTGAGAGCTCATTGGAGGGCACGGTTAGAGGTCTGTTGTGTTTTCTGATGAAAGCTGGTTCTGCCGCGGTGTCAGTGATGGCTGTGTGTTAGTTTGGCGATGAGCTGAGGGCCTCCAATCAATCTGTATGCGTGCTAGACACACTGAACCCACAACTGGAGTTATAGTCTGGGATGCGAATTCGTATGACAGCGGGAGCACTCCCGTGGTGTTCCCACACACCCTGACTGCAGATTCGTACGCCGGTCTGGTGACTCGTTCTGTTGTGCTGCCTTTCATGAACAATATTACAGAGGCTGTTTCCCGACGGGATAACGCCCACCCACATCCCACTGTTGTAGCCCAACGTACTCTGCGGAGTGTCGACATGTTGCCTTGGCCTACTCGATCACCATATCTGTCTCCTATCGAGCACATATGGGACGTCGTCGCACGAGAACTCCACCGTCATCTGCAATGAGCATTAACCGTCCCTGCACTACCGACCAAGTGTAACAGGCATGGAACTCCATCCCACAAACTAACATCCGGCAGTTGTCCAACACAATGCATCCTCGTTTGCATGCTTGCATTCAACAAAAATTCAAATGGCTCTGAGCACTATGGAACTTAACTTCTGAGGTCATCAGTCCCCTAGAACTTAGAACTACTTAAACCTAACTAACCTAATTACATCACACACATCCATACCCGAGGCAGGATTCGAACCTGCGACTGTAGCGGTCGCGCGGTTCCAGACTGTAGCGCCTAGAACCGCTCAGCCACCCCGGCCGGCCTTGCATTCAACATTCTAGTGGTTATACCGCTTATTAATGTACCATCATTTCACGTATGCAATGGATTATCTAGCTCTTACATTAACCTGTGACCTTGCAATGTTAACCAGTTAAATATGTTATCTAGACAAACGTGTCCCCGAAATTTCATTACTCTACATCAATTTTTTTTGGTGTTGCCATTTTTTCCCGGCAGTCTAGGCTAGAGACAGTATTGACCGCAATAAAATGCCTATTCGTAATGGTAAATGGTTTCGGTGAAAATGTGACTATCTACATACCATTTATACCATAATGGCAGAGGTAGCGGTGAAAGGAACAGGTGTCAGCGCTCCCCGAACGCTAAATTACAAATGAATATTTTATTGCGGTCAATACTGCTTTAAATCTATTTTAAAGTAAAGAAACTTCCTGGCAGATTAAAACTGTGTGCCGGACCGAGACCCCAAATCGGGACCTTTGCCTTTCGCGGGCAAGTGCTCTACCAACTGAGCTACCCAAGCACGACTCACGCCCCGTCCTCACAGCTTTACTTCCGCCAGTACCTCGTCCCCTGCCTTCCAAACTTTACAGAAGCTCTCCTGCGAACCTCCCCCAGGCTGTGGCTACGCCATGTCTCCGCAATATCCTTTCTTTCAGGAGCGCTAGTTCTGCAAGGTTCGAGTCTCGGTCCGGCACACAGTTTTAATCTGCCAGGAAGTTTCATATCAGCGCACACTCCGCTCCAGAGTGAAAATCTCATTCTGGTATTTTAAAGTAGTTTACATGGACCGCTGATTTTCTCTGCAAGAAGTGCTCCAAAAATAATTTATTGACTACGCAAGGGAAGTTATTACCAACGAAATAGATTATTCGAGGCATGACTCCCATATAATAAGTTTAGCGTCAGTGTCTGGCATGCAACGAAGTGTGGCTAAGTGGAGGTACCTGATCGGAATTTGCGAATGATGCTTAACCTGTTCATCAGTTCCTGTTATTGTATTATTTATATTAAATTATTTTTATTATTTGTTACTGTCTATATGATGCGTTATTATACTGAAACCTGCCCCGCTTTGGGCGTCACTCCAGTTTTTTCAATTAAATTTTGAATCAGGGAATGGTGGTTGCAAATTTTTAACCGAGCTTCCATTACGTAGAATGATAAAATATGAAATCTATTTTTTCGTTCTGATACAATTGGTCTCATTATAATAGCTACACATCTGTGTATAGGGTTGTTATGGACCTGATTAATGGCTCACTTTCGCTACATATTGTACTTTCTGATACACTCACAGAATTGTATTACTCAATACACTGAAATGCTTCAGATGTCAAGAAAAATTTTGTATTTTGGTTGCGGTTAAATATGTTGTAGAGTAGAGGTTGAAAATAACGCTTCAGTTGTAAATTTATTTATTTTCACACGACTGGTTTCGGACTGTTATAAGTGCATCTTCAGGTGTCGTAGCTGTGCTGTGGTCCCCGAGCGCCGCGTGTACCAGTCGCGGTGTGCTCCCAAGAGCGCAGAACAGGGAGAATTTTCAACCTCTCCTATAATGCTCAGTTGCGGATGTTCTTGCAACAGGATTGTTTGTTGTAGAGTATTATTTTCCTTGCGTACAAACTCGAAAAATGTGCCTAAGAAATTATTACAAAATAAGAATCAGACAACTAAAAGTCATATTAAACATAATTTGGTTTAATTTCAAGGAAAATTTCTGTAATTATCAAAATAATAATAGCTGTTATTATTTATATGATTTTTGTACTACTATTTGAAAAGCATCTGTACTGTGACTTTTGTAATGTATCAACGACATATAACTTTTACCTTTGAGTATAACGATCGTATATTATCGTAACTATCTTTATGTAGCGAGCTGAGAATCGCTGGTCACTTTATTTTCACTTTTGCCGCGGGTCATGCTCGATCTGCAATGGAGTAGGTCGTGTTAACACTGCTGTGGTGTGTTATGATCTGTAATGCTGTGCTCGGTATTGTGATGTGTCTTGTTATGTTATATGCATATTTTAGGTGCTGTACTATTCGAAAATGGAGACTGTTATGGAATCAATAAATTACGTAACTGATGAAACCAATGAGGATCTGCAGTATATTTATAAAATTTGTGCATGAATAATCAAAAATCTAGAGTCATTTTAGTAAAGCTGGAACACATCCTGAATTCGAGCCAGTTTACAGTAACCTCGAGAAGACAATAGTAAGGAAATAAGCTAAGTAAATTATTTCATTTCAAATAGTGCTTTTTTAAATCACGTGCATTAATTCGTCCCAACTTCCTATTTCGTCGTATGCAGCTCTGAATAATGCTCGCCATTAAAGCCCTGTAGACAATCCAAAACACATGGTATCTTTTTTTTTACATATCGTCAATAGAAGGATCAAGTGAGGGGATGTAACATTTCATTTACTGGTCGCCCCCGTGCGATCTTCCTGTGGCTTTTGTTTACGAGATGGTCGGTTTCTGGGGGAAGGGTGCATTTTTCAACCTGGAGTTGATGGGCCAGCATTTCCCTGATCCTCCTAAATGGACAGTGGTCTGGACATAAGAAGCCGGCTAAAGGCCGAGTAATTTCCCCGCCAAGGTCAGTGTTTCCCAAAATCTGTTGCAGAAAACATCCAAGAATACCGGAAGAAATTTTAAAGTAGGTCTACCAGTGGCAGCAAGAAATGGTTACTGAAAAGTCTAGAGTCTGATCGACTGGAAGGCCTAAATCAAAACTAATAATACAACTGCAAAAGCGTCGTATCTTTACATTGAAAATAATTGCCAAAAACTGATTATCAGTGATGTAGAGTGTTGTGGATTGGCAAGAGAGCCAACCCACTATGAGAGGAAGACGAAAGGCACGCGTTTTAGCTCACGCTGGCTGGCGTGAGGTCTGGAAAAGGTCAAGGAAATTAGACTAGCAAAAAACGTACGTAGCTGCTGGAATACTCAACGTTAATCCATAATTGGTGAACATCGCTCTTGACGGTACAAGTTTTACAGCATCAATAGTAACTGGTAATGGCGCCTTGCTAGGTCGTAGCAAATGACGTAGTTGAAGGTTATGCTAATTATCGTCTCGGCAAATGAGAGCGTAATTTGTCAGTGAACCATCGCTAGCAAAGTCGGCTGTACAACTGGGGCGAGTGCTAGGAAGTCTCTCTAGACCTGCCGTGTGGCGGCGCTCGGTCTGCAATCACTGATAGTGGCGACACGCGGGTCCGACGTATACTAACGGACCGCGGCCGATTTAAAGGCTACCACCTAGAAAGTGTGGTGTCTGGCGGTGACACCACATTCCTCCCCCGCAAATCGGCGCACGGTTGTGGCATATGGCTTCCGCCCGCCGTGGGGAGGACCCCATGTTGACGTATACGACGAGGTGGGGAGCCTAACAACAGGCGAGGCTGTGCCACCCGCACCCTGCCATTCGGTCCGAGGGGAGCTAGGAAACGCCTGACTGGCTCCAGGGTGCACACCAACATGCGGTGTATGCGCCCGAAGAGAGACAGGAGGGGCCGAAGGGTCGACCTCCATCGGGCCGGGGCACCCGACGGGCGAAGACGACATCTGGTCCGGAGCGGGCAAGAGTTCCATGGCGGAGGACAACTGGTCACGGGAAGCGATCGGCGGCGCGTGACCCAGGGAGGCGCCTGGCGGTTGCAGCGACGCGTCCACTGCGGGCGTCGCCGGCGGGAGAACAGGCGGCGGCGGCTGCGGCGGCGGCGCATCGCCATGGGGAAAAATGGAAGGCAGCGTCGGTAACACCTGGGGCTGAAGCGAGCCAGTAGATGGGTCCCCAGGGCGCTGACCGGACGGCACCGTCGCTGAAAGCAGACGGGGAGCGGCAGATCCCGTGCGACGACAGAGGCGCAGCTGATTGAGATGCCGACGCACCTCACCAGAGGCCCCCAAAACCAGATACATAGCGCGGTCGAGGCAGCGAAGAATGCGCCCTGCGAGCCAACGCCGTGAATCTCGATAGTTGCGGTAGGAGACAACGTCGCCTGGAGCAAAAGCAGGTGTCTGCCGCTTCACAGGAACCTGATGCGGCGGATGTAGCAAAGACATCAAGGTTCGATGAGGGCGATCGTGGAGCAACTAAGCTGGCGAGCGACCATCGCGGGGCTGAGCGATACGAGGACAAAAAGAGCAATAACACGTCCTCCCGAGAATGCGACTCTTTCAACTTCATCATCTGTGACTTGAAAGTCCTGACCAATCGTTCAGCGACACCGTTTGACTGAGGCGAAAACGGCGCGGATGTCAGACGTTGAATACCATTGGCCTTGCAGAATGACTGAAATTCTGAATTGTGGGCCATTGTCGGAAACAATAGTCTGCGGAAGACCTTCAATGCAAAAGATAGCAGATAACGCTTGGATCGTGGCAGATGACGTCGTAGAAGACATCCGGACAACAAAAGGAAAATTACTGAATGAATCTACCACAACCAACCATTGAGCATTCCAGAATGGACCAGCAAAATCGATGTGTAAGCGTTGCCAAGGGGAAGTGGCTTTTGGCCATGCAAAGAATTTCCGCGGTGGTGCGGATTGTTGTTCGGCACACGCCATGCAAGAAGAGCACATATTCGTAATCGCAGCATCGATTCCGAACCAAGTACAGTGCTGACGAGCAAGTTGTTTCGTTCTCACTATACCCCAATGTCTTTGGTGGAGAAGCCGTAAGACAGAGGACTGTAACGAACGTGGGACCACGACCCTGGACTGATCATTATCAGAACGCAACAGCAAAACACCACGTTGTACAAAAAGTCTCTCCTTGTGAGCAAAAAATCGCCGAACCAACGGATCCCCGATCCGTGACTTTGACAAGGGACATTGCGTAGCAACAAAACGCAGAACGGTAGCAAGGACAGGGTCAGCAGCTGTGGCTGTAGCTACACGACGAAAATCAATCGGAAACGATTCGACCACGTCATCGGTTTTCGCATCAATGAACATGCAAGCAAGTTCGGAAGAATCTAATGCTCTGTCCTCAGCAACAGGCAAACGGGACAACCCATCGGCGTTTCCGTGCATAGCAGTGGACCGATACAAGATATCGTAGCGGTACTGCGAGAGGAAAATAGACCAGCGAATGAATTTCTGCGCTGTACGTGGAGGTACAGGCTTGTTCGGATGAAAAAGCGATGTCAAAGGTTTGTGGTCTGTGATGATGGTAAAGTGACGACCACACAAGAAATCATGAAACTTAGTAACACCAAATACGAGAGCCAATGCTTCTTTCTCGATCTGTGAATAATTTCTTTGCGCAGACGAGAGCAATTTGGACGCAAAGGCAGTAGGGCGACCGTGCGATCCATCTTTGTGCGCAAGCACAGCACCGATCCCGAAAGTCGATGCATCCACCATCAACAAAAGGGGCTTCCGGGGATCGAATGGCGTAGGGCAAGTATTGGATAGCAACGCCGATTTCAACTGGCGAAAGGCGCGTTCGCATTCCGTCTTCCAGACGAACGGAACACCTTTACGGCGTAAGCGATGAAGCGGAGCTGAAATGGAAGAGGCGTGTGGGATATATTTATTATAGTAATTCATTTTTCCCTGCACACTCTGTAGCTGCTTCAAATTCTGCGGCGAAGGCAAGTCTTGTATGGCACGGAGGTGCTCTGTACTAGGATGTATGCCTTGGGCATTGAGTACATGTCCCAGATAGGGTAAGTCACGAGCAAAAACACACATTTGTCCTTCCGCAAGCGAAGACCATTTTGTCGCAAGACCTGAAATAATGTTCTGAGATTGGCTAAATGTTCTTCTTCCGTCTTTCCGGAGATCACAATATCGTCCAGATAGTTTGCTGCAGTTGGGACCGACGCACAAACAGTTTGTAGATATTGCTAAAACAATGCAGGGGCGGATGCACACTCGAATGGCAGTCGTTTGAATCGATACAAACCAAGATGCGTGTTAACCACCAAAACGCACTGGGAGTCTTCGTCCACCAGTATTTGCAAGTACGCATCTGCTAGGTCCAACTTCGAAAAATATTTACCCGGGCGGGGTAAAGGAAAAGTTGCAGTCACTAGATGTGGATTCACTGTTGCCTTGAAGTCCACACAAAGTCTCAATTTTCCGGAAGGTTTTGGCAAAATTGCTAAGGGTGATGCCCAGAGAGAAGCCTGCACACGTTCAATTACACCTTGTGATTCCAAATCGTTTAATGTTCTTGCGACCTCATCACGCAATGCGTGGGGAACATTGCACGCTCTGAAAAATTTCGGTTGCGCGTTTACTAATCACAGAAAAAAGATACAATTGTTTAAAGGTTTTGGAGTTTACTTAGCTTAATTGTTCGTATATTTACCTCAGTGACACGTTCATCTCAGAGTAGTACAGCAAAGAACGAATAGATGGCGCTGTTAGTTTACTAGTACAGCAAATGACCTAGCTTTGTAGTGCACCAAAGAACCAACAGATCGCACTTTTTCTTTCCTCAGTGACGGAAGTTTTTTTTTGGAAGTTTACGTCAGAGACAGCATTAAGCACCGCAATCTTATCTTTACGAATACAACTTGGATAGGGTATATGGATTTACTGATTTCGGTTTGTGTATTGAAAACTTAACGGAACTGCTGTGCTTCTTCCGATAGATTTTTTTGACTTCTTGGCTAGGAAAAATGAATTTATTGAGTTTCCTTTGCGGTTTGGTTGCATACAATTTACATTTTGATTTTGTTTTTTTTTACACATAAAAATGCCTAGAAAACAATCGAATGTCATCAATACACTAGAATGGCTAAAGGAGTGAGGACCATGTGGACTCGAGATTCCAATTAAAATAGTGAGGTGAGATTTACTGTGGCTCGAGGACATCACTTTAACTTGCTCTTTGGAAACTCCACACGAAAGAGAGGCGTAATGTAACTCTGATCGAGGTTGTCATGCACTATGTCCCTCGGCGCTACATATTATTAACAAGCTATCCAGCCACAAATACATCGTGCTATCCGTTTTAAGCCCTGACAGGTAGCTAATGTCACATGTGAGTGGTGTTCAATAAATGATGCAACAAATCTTTTTACTCGTCCAATTTCTGTTGAAAAGAATGCGGAATTTGTTCTAGGACGTCATGGAATATTCACGCTTCAGCTCCTGTGGCGGCACCAGACGTAGCCTTCAAAATGGCGTGTGTTGCAGATACTCTTAGGGACTTAGAGAATGTCTACAGAGACCTGACAGTGAACAACAGCACGGTGAGTCGTTGGGCGGCGCGTTTAGCATCATCGCAAGAAGGTCACACGAACATATCTGATCTCCTGCGTGGTGGCCAGCCACACACACACACACACACACACCTGTGACCCCTAAAATGTTGGAACATACGGACTCTCATTTGAGTTGACTGACGGGTCGCAATCAAACACCTCGCCGCCCAACTGTCCATCTCTTTTGGTAGCGCTCACAACACTTCTTTGGGCTGTTCTTCGTCATCCACCCTACAGCCCGGATCTGACACCTCCCGGCTTCCATCTTTTTGGCCCACTGAAGGTTCCACTCCGCGGGAAGCAGTGCGCGGGTGATGGGGAGGTTACTGATGCTGCAAGAAGTTTGCCGGCCGCGGTGGTCTAGCGGTTAAGGCGCTCAGTCCGGAACCGCGCGACTGCTACGGTCGCAGGTTCGAATCCTGCCTCGGGCATGGATGTGTGTGATGTCCTTAGGTTAGTTAGGTTTGAGTAGTTCTAAGTTCTAGGGGACTGATGACCACAGATGTTAAGTCCCATAGTGCTCAGAGCCATTTGAACCATTTTTTTTTTTTTTTTTTTTTTTTTGCAAGAAGTTGTCTCTGACGTCGACCAGTAGGGTGGTACCATGCAGACAAACAGGCCCTCCCAGTAAGGTAGCCTAAAGCCGCCGCATTGAACGGAGATTGTGTGTCCTCGGATTATGTTGGAAAACAGGGTTTTGTAGCCAAAAGTGGGGGAATTATATGGTTTATTGGAATCCTGAATAAAACCAACCTGCTTTCAGAAGTAAAATTTCTTTCATTAATTACTGAACACCCCTCGTAACTTCATTGAGCGGTCTGCAGCTTGCAAAATGGACGAGTCAGCCGGCAGCCCACCTCAGGTACAGAAGCGTGGGCTCTCTAGTGCAGGAGTGGTGTTTTCGTAGCCTACTTCAGGAGCCAGAATAAGGTGCTAACTCGTGATCAACTGAGTTTTTTTCTCGTAGAACTGAAAGTCGAGAGATTCAAAAAGTGCTGGCGTAGTATTCGGATCGAACTTTCCAGTGTTTTAGGCGTGTGCTACCTTTAAGTGAGGCTTACGTGCCTGGCTGGCGTTTTATTCAGTATAGAATTATTTCGGATTTCTGACAGTCCAACAAACAGCAGAATTAATATTGTCGTCCACGAGGAGGAATACTCCAGCGTTAGGGTTTCTTAGTTCTTACTATGTTCATGGAAAATCAAGACGATTTCTGCAGTGAGGCTGCGGTTTCGGCACTGATCTGTACTCGAGATGGATACGAATATCGTCGGCCGGGGTGGCCGAGCGGTTCTAGGCGCTACAGTCTGGAAGAATGTAGAATGTAGAAGCGGCGGTCGGACGACACCGACAAGTAGCTGTCGGGCAATCCATAGGTATTTTAGTGAGTGTGTTAGGAAGAACCATGGAGTTTATATGCAGCTCTGTGCTTATTGTGTCATTGACTATTATTATTAAAACAAGAACAGTTGAACAAAGTGCTCTTGTAGACTCTTGATGCAACCTTGTTAGAGGCAAGACTCATTTTATGATTCATGTTAAGAAACGTCGTGGTATCCAAGTCAACTTTCTTTCAACTGTAACTCAATTTGTTTCTAACGTCCGACTGTACGAGAGACTTACAGGAAGTTTCATATTCATGTGGAAAGTGGGATTTTTATTGTATGTGGAAGTCAAATACATCGTTAGTTGACGAAAAGTAAAGTTTGTATATCTACTTCTTTAATAAGTAGAAAGAGTCTAAAAATTCCTGTACCTAGTGTTATTCGATGGAGAAGAAGTCATGACTGTTTCCAGCAGCCGGCTATTCAGTAAAGAAGAGTGGCTGCAAATTCAAAGTAAGTCACCTCGTAAAGAAATGGAAGGTGGTTTGGGGGAATAAGCCGATATAACCCAAATCCACACTCACACTTTAAGTCGCAGAACGTTAGAGTTCTCGGAGATTCCGATTTTTTCCCTAGTTCTTATTTTCCAATTTTTGTTTCAATTTAGCATTGTAGAAGTGAATAATTTTTTTGTTAATATTTTCCATCTTTATTTCAGAACTCATTGGCTGCCTGGATTCAATGATAACTGGATAGAATTGGAGACCAATGAATCAGACAGATTCAATATTCATATGAAGAATATAAAGAAATGTACTTTGTGTATAACACATGAATAACATAAACACATGTACTTTGTTTATAACATTGAAGTATGTTTACTGTACACGTACCAGAGAAATCTACCTTAAAAATACCAAGTAGGTAACTATAAATCTTTTGAGGTACAATAGATTTTGTGTACTTCTTGTCGAATTTAGTTATTGGAGAATGATATGTTTTCAGACTCACCTAATCAGTTACATCAAAATTAGCAACTTTTGAATCATGCCCCATCTTGGAAAAATTTCTGTGAACGCCAATGATGGACGGTAGTGTTTTAGTGAGAGAGGTGGAGTTGACGAGGGTTGGTGCAACCCAATTAAATACACTCACAAGACAAACAAATGACATATCACGAAGGAATTATCCGAATGGGACGGAAATCAGGAGATTGACCTGCAGTTACAGGCAAATAAGTGATTACAGTTTCAGAAAAACTGGATAATTTATCCGAGAGAAAAGGGTTCACAAATTGAGCAAGTCAACAACGTGTTGGTCCATCTCTGACCCTTATGCAAGCAGTTATTCGCCTTGGCGTTGACTGACAGATCTGTTGGATGTCTTTCTTAGGGATATCGTGTCACAATATGTCCAACTGTCACGTCAGATCGTCAGAATCCAGAGCTGCTTGCAGAGCCCTGCCCCTAAGACTGCAAACGAGAGACCGGCAGCCTTGCTGGGCAAAGTACTGTTTGGTAAGTACAAAGACAAGCAACAGAAACTCTCTTCGTGTGCAGGCGGGCATTATTTTGCTGAATTGTAAGCCCAGGATTGCTTTCCACGAAGGGCAACAAAAGGGGGTGTAGAATGTCGTCGACGTACCGCTGTGCAGGTGAGACCCAAAGGGATCATCTGGCACCCCAGACCATCACTCGTGGTCTTCGGGCTGTACAGCGGGCAGCAGTAGGGTTGGTATCCCACACCTGTCTGGGACACCTCCAGACAAGTCCTCGCGTGTCATCGGGCTTCAGTTCGGAGCGAGACTCATCACTGAGGACAATTCTATTCCAGTCAATAAGATTCCAGGCCGAATATGAGTCTGGAGAGCCCTCCGGGCAGTGGGGGGATACCAACATGACTGTTGCCCACCATGTGACCCACAACCAGGATTGGCTTTTTTTTTTTTTTTTTTTTTTTTTTTTTTTTTTTTTTTTTTTTTTTTTTTTTTTTTTTTTAGCTGGGCCCTTTTGTTTGTCATTCGCAGCACCCTTGCAGCACAGTGGAACATCGACGATATTCCACGTTCCGTTTTGTTGGTGTTCAAGACAAGTCTTCCTGGGCTTACATTTCAAGAACAAGAAAATAAATCCCGCCCACACACGACAAGAGTTTCTACTGCCTATCTTCGTGCTTGTCAAACCTTTGCCCATTGATCCTTGCTGACAATTGTCTTAAACTTAAGCCTACTCTTCATCACACTTAAATTCTGATCTGAATCTATGTCTGCTCCTGGGTGCGCCTTAAAATCCAGTTTTTTCTGATTTCTGAATCTCTGCCTGACAATGATGTAATCTAACTGAAATCTTCCTGCATGTCCCGGCCTTTTCTAAGTGCACCTCCTGCTCTTGTGATTTTTGGACGGAGTGTTCGCTATTACTCATTGAAATTTATTTGAGAACTCAGTCTTTCTCCTCTCTCATTCCTTGTACCAAACCCATGTTCTCCCGCAACCCTTTCATCTACCCCACCACGACTATTAGATTTTCATCACACTTTACGTACCGAATTACCCGTTCTATATCCTCATATACTCACCTATCTTCTCATCTTCAGCTTGCGACGTCGCCATGTATACCTGAACTATCGTTGTCGGTGTTGGTCTGCTGTCGATTCAGGTGAGAAGAACCCCATCACTGAACTGTTCACAGTAACACGCTTTCTGGCCTACCATCCTATTCGTAACGAATCCTTACTCCCGTTATATCATTTTCCGCTGCTGCTGAAATCGCCCTATACTCTTCCGACCAGAAATCCCTGTCTTCTTTCCTTCATTGACCCCTACTATATGTAGAGTGAGTCTTTACATTTACCTTTTCAAATTTTGTAGCGTCCCTACCACGTTGAAACTTCTGACATTCCACGCCCCGACTCGCAGTACGTTATCTTTTCATTGGTTATCAAATAATTTTCTCGTTGTCACTTCCCTCTTGGCAGTCCCCAGAATGAGGGACTATTTCTGAATCATCATGAGACTTTTTCAACTACAGGCCACATGTCCTGTGGGTACATATCATGTGTCCTTAATGCAGATTTCCATTGCCTTCTTCATACGCCGTTGATCATTGCGTATTCTTCCGCCTTAGAGGCAGTTTCCCTCCCCGAAGTCAAGAGAGTGCCCTGGCCCTGTCGCCCCTTCGCAAGGCCGTTGGCAGAATGAGGGTGACGTCTTACGCCGGAAGTCTTCGGTCGCCAAAGCTGATGATTTATATTCAGAATTTAAGCGGTGGCGGGGTTCGAAGTCGGGACCGAGGACATTTTGGTTAGTAATCGAAAACGCTACCCCTCGACCACGGGTGCTAAACTGAAACTATGACTCCACAACTCATCTGTTTATTTGAAATATTCCTTCTTATCGACTATATTGACATACGTTTACATATAATTTACGAACACCATAAGAATTCATTTAGAAACGCCAGAAATAGGGCTATAAGTTTATGTTAAAAGCTGCGAGTACGGGCAGTTATGCAATAATACTGTAGCAAAATTCGGCATAGCTTCTGTCTCCCAATCCATATCCCACAGGAAATGTTAATACCCTAGTAAACAGCAACTGATTTACAAATTTTTGTACGAGCAGATTTCACAATTAAATCACAGTGCATAACCATATGAAGATATTCGCAGACGACGCAGATAGGAAGAGGCGCCACAGTTATAAACTTATTACGGGATGCACACAAACCTAGAGATAATCAGCAGGTAGTGTAAAGATTGCGGCTGACTCTAAACATAAGTAATTGTAATGTAATACGCATAAACAGATGGAAAGATACTGCATCGTTTGACTGTGTGATAAACATGGAACGCTATATTTATTTTGTTAAGGGATTAAATTATAAATGAAAATAAAGATTCTTTGCCAATCGACTTTCTGTGTATCCCTGAGGTGAGAGAGAGACAGAAAATGCCTTTCATGATTCCCTCTATGCCAGTCGTGTTATTTCTAATGCAATGCCTTTCACACTGTACGAGGGGCTTTCATAAGTAATGTCACACTTTTCTTTCTCGGACAGTTTCTGTTGAAAAATTTGTTGTGTGACATCAAGGAATATTTCTACATCAGCTCGTGTGCTTTCATCAAGTTGCAATAGTTGGCGGAACTATCCGTAATCTTCAAAATTGCGTCTGTGCCGGAGGCGAGTTCCAAATAGAGAGCTGTCATTGAGTTTCTCTGGCGGAAAACCTATGGATCGTAGATATTCATAGGCTCTTGTCTGTGAACAAAAGCACGGCGAGTCGCTGGGCGAAGCGCCGGTCATCTTCACAACTATGTCGCGCAAAACCTATCCCATCTTCCGCGTGCCGTGTTCTTCGCCACAAAAATGCAAACGAACTTCTGTTTCTGCGTGACAACGCAAGGAGCTCCACAAGTCTGCGCACCCGAGAGGACCTCACAATACTCCACTGGACTGTTCCTCCTCATCCATCCTACAGCCTAGAACTCACACCTTCCCACTTCCATCTGTCTGGCCGAATGAAGGATGCACTCCAAGCAGCAAGACGTTGGCTCCGACCAGTTGAGTGGTACCGCCTGTAAGGTGGCGTAAGGGGTCGCATTGAACGGAGATTTTGTTGAAAAATAGTGGAATCACATGGTGTATTGATATGCTGAATGAAACTAAGCTGCTTTCACAAAAATAAAGTGTTACCACAATAGCAGTGACTGTTAGAGTGGTTTCTTGGTTCGAAGAAGGTCACCAAGAGCGCTGGGATACATTCCTGGGAGGTAGTTGGTGGTTAGGACCAGCGAGATAATGGCGGCCTAACAGATTTGGAGAATTCTGTCAGAACTGGCTTGTAAGATGGACATAGCTTTTGTACGAATGGCTGTATAAAGTGGCAATAGAAAATAGTGCCCAGACTGACAGTCTCGTGTCCCCTTTCTTGGACGAATTTTTTTAAACAGTACCCAGTAGGGCCACGCGGCGCAAGTATTGTCGGTGTCCTGGAGCAGTCAACACGTAGCGAACGCGTAGTCAGTGTCCATCACAGAGGGTCTCCTTGTGGGTGCCAAGTTGGAGTAAGTCTGGCTCTGAGGCCCCACGCTTTCGTAGAATTTGTGAGAGCTTTTAAAACCAAGATGGCGTCTAGTATTCACTATACGTAAATGATACACTTGATGCACGCAATCGAAAGATAACCACAGGCTGCAGTCTGCATAAAAGGGCGAGATGCTAAGTCCTGTATGATGCCATCACGATCCAGTTTTGCTCCTCGTTCTTAGTATTTCCGTCCCTAGCTCGTCGCAAGCCCTAAGCTGCTTACTTGACATCGTGTTGTAACTTCCATTTCTTAATGATACTTGATCACATGTGAAACGTGATATTAAATACGAGTGCATTCTTTCCTTTCCATTTCAGTGCTTAATATAGTTTTTCCTGTTTGTACGTAAATCTTAAATGCAGAACACCTTTCAGTCAATGAGAGGTAACACGTGGGAACACAGGACGTCTCTGTCGCACTTGTGAATACAGCAATAGCCCGACTTAAGCCACCCCCTTTTTACCCAAATCCGGAGTTATGCGGTTCGTCTATCTGAGCCCCGCATACCTCTATTCCCCCACTCCGCCCGCTCAGTATATCGAACGTCTTTTGTGCAGGATAGTGCTGTCCATGGAGCTTGGTTAAGTGATAGATTCTAACTATGCGATGGAAACGAAATAGAACTGATTCATTTGCATCAAACGAGAAAAGAATATTATTGTCTTTGTACTATAAACTGGGAACTGACCGCCACCTGGGAAGACGGAATGACGATAAAGGAAGTAGAGAATAAAATTTGTAACCACTTTCGCCTGCTCAAGGGCCAACTACTTAATTTTCTGGAAACGTTTCGGTCTGCGACGAATATTCTGATCATTTTGCAGTTGTATAGTTCAAAATGTTCAAATGCGTGTGAAACCTTATGGGACTTAACTGCTAAGGTCATCAGTCCCTAAGCTTACACACTAATTAACCTAAATTATCCTAAGGACAACCCACACACCCATGCCCGAGGGAGGACTCGAACCTCCGCCGGGACCAGCCTCACAGTCCATGACAGCCGCGCCTTAGACCGTTGCACTTATATAGTGATCAATGTAGTTTAATCAGACTCATGGTCTCAGGACTCGGGATTAATTAAGTTAAAGACGTGGACTGTCGTACTTTCTAAAACTATGTGGGTAACTCGATCGGTCAGTCACGTTATGCCGTGCGCTGAGGTGACAACAGTCATGGGATACCTCCTAATATCGTGTCGGGCCTCTTTTCGCCCGACGCAATGCAGCAGATCAACGTGGCATGGACTCAGCATGTCGTTGGAGGTCTCCTGCAGAAATATTGAGATACATTGCCTCTTTAGCCGTTCATAATTGCGAAAGTGTTTCCCGTGTACGAACTGACCTCTCGATTATGAATGTTCAGTGGGATTCAAATCTGACGACCTGAGAAACCCAATCATTTGATCGAACTGCCCAGGATGTTCTTCAAACCAATCGCGAGCAATTGTGCCCCCGTGACATGGCGCTTTGCCATCGATAAATATTCCATCGTTGTTTGGGAACATGGAGTCCATGAATAGATGCAAATCGTCTACAAGTAGCCGAACATAGCCATTTCCAGTCAATCCTCGAGTCATCTGGACCAGAACACTCAGTCTATTCCTTGTAAACACAGTCCGCGCCGTTATAGAGCCACCACCAGCTTGTACACTACCTTGACCAGGCCATGGTTTTCCAGTCGTCTAGCGTCCAGCCGATGTGGTCACCAGCGCTGGCGATTCGTGTGCTGTTAGCAAAGGCAGCCGCGTCGGTGGTCTGCTGCCGTAGCCCATTAACGCCAGATTTCATCGCACTCTCCTAACGGATACGTTCGTGGTACGTCACGTATTTGATTACTGCGGTTATTTCACGCAGTGTTGCTGGTCTTTGAGCACTGACAACTCTACGCACACGCAGCTGCTCTCAGTCGTTAAGTGGAGGCCGACGGCCGCTCGTTGTCCGTAGTGGGAAGTAATGCCCGAAATTTGGTATTCTCGGCATGCTCTTGACAGTTTGCGCTCCGTCTTCAGGCCACAAGTGGCCCATCGGGACCATCTGACCGCCGTGTCATCCTCAGATGAGGACGCGGATAGGAGGGGCGTGTGCTCAGCACACCGCTCTCCCGGTAGTTACGATGGTTTTCTTTGACCGGAGCCGCTACTAATCGATCGAGTAGCTCCTCAATTGGCATCACGAAAAATGGCAACAGCACATGGCGGCCTGGATGGTTACCCATCCAAGTACCCGTCACGCCCGACAGCGCTTAACTTCGGTGTTCGTACGGGAACCGGTATATCCACTGCGGCAAGGCCGTTGCTCTTGTCACTTTGGGTCAGGAAATATTGAATTCCCTATCGATTTCCGATATGGAATGTCCTATGGTTCTAGCTCCAGCTGCCATTCCGTGTTCAAACTCTGTTAATTTCCGTCGCGCGGTCATAATCAAGTCGGGAAACTTTTCCCATGAATCACCATAGCAAAAATGACAGCGCCGTCAGTGCATTGCCTGTTTATCCCATGTGTGCGCGGTTCTACCATAATCTGTATGTGTGCATATCGCTATCCCATGACTTTTGTAAGCTAAGTATATGGCTAATTAAATGGCGGACTTCGTTTCTGAGAGACTGCAGGTTCATTGGTGTACAAATAAAAGAAAATGATTTGATAAATTAGCCTTTCATATTAGGCCAAATGGCGAACGAATCGCACGTCTGAAGTTTTGCGTTTCCTTTTACGTAATAACTGTATATGAGAAGTTGATAATTACGTAGTATTAGTGTACAAGGATATAGTCTGACTTTGAAATAAATTGACCAGTTGGGTTTAACGTCCCGTCGACATCGAGGTCATTAGAGACGGAGCACAATCTCGGATTGCGTCAAGGATAGGGGAGGAAATCGGCCGTACCCTGTCAAAGCAAACCGCGTGACTGCTACGGTCGCAGGTTCGAATCCTGCCTCGGGCATGGATGTGTGTGATGTCCTTAGGTTAGTTAGGTTTAAGTAGTTCTAAGTTCTAGGGGACTGATGACCACGGATGTTAAGTCCCATAGTGCTCAGAGCCTGTCAAAGCAACCATCCCGGCACTTGTCTGGAACGATTTTGTGAAATCACGGGAAATCTAAATCTCGATGGCCGGACGCGGATTTGAACCGTCCTCCGAAGTGAGAGTCCAATGCGCTAACCACCGCCCCACCTCGCTCGGTAGTACAATATTACTTAATGAGATGCTAATCTATTGAAGCTTGGTCGATGATAGCTGGAACAAGAAACACAGCGCGAAGCAGCAACGCTGCTCCTCGCTGCTCGCAAAAGTGTGAAGTCCGCGCCTTCCTGTATCTATAAGTGGTCTTATAACTGTATGATATCGCTAGCGGACCCTTCTGTTCTCTTTCTCATGACAAATATTTTTAACTTTACTCGTAGATGTCAGACAAACAAAACTAGATATGGGTTCTTAGAAAACTTGATATTATCAGAAACTTTGATGAAAAAATTAAAATTTGTCTATTGGCAAAGAAGGTTGATCCACCGCAATCAACAATTAGAGAAGGGAAAAATTAACTCTCGAAGCTGCGAAAAATGTTCAGCCTGTGAATTCAAGTATCATTCGTGAACGTCTTGGTGTTATTGCTCAAATGGAATCAATGTTAATGGCTCTGAGCACTATGGGACTTAACGTCTGAGGTCATTAGTCCCCTAGAACTTAGAACTACTTAAACCTAACTAACCTAAGGACATCGCACACATCCATGCCCGAGGCAGGATTCGAACCTGCAACCGTAGCGGTCACGCGGTTCCAGACTGAAGCGCCTAGATCCGCTCGGCCACACCGGCCGGTGAATCACTGTTTAAATGATGGTGTGATAATTAAGTGATAGTGAACAATTGTCCTGTTGATCAGAACAGGGCGTCCTCTCAAGCCAGGCTGACTTTTGAGAGATTGAAGAAGAACCGGGGGAAGCGTCGAAAGATGTAATGTTTAAAGGTAGTAACAGCTGGCTTAGCCTATTCAGAAATCGTTGTAATTGGCATAGCATCGCAGGAGTGGAGAGCCTATGAGCGCCGACAAGGAGATTGCGTCGCTCAACTCCGAGAACCTCGAGGTAACTCTGAAAGAAGGTGCCTACACTAGCCGAACCACTTTCAACGTAGATCTGACCAGTCTGTTCTGGAAGGAGATGCCAAAGAGAACTTTTATCGTGCCTGAAGAGCAAACCTTTCCAGGTTTTAAAGCCGCCAAAGATCGATTGATAGTTATGGTTGGCTCGAATGCAGCTGGTGACTGTAAACGAAAACCTCTCATAATTTATCGCTTAGAAAGTCCAAAAGCTTTAAAAAATACATGTAAAGCTGGGTTGACCATGATCCAGAAGCGAATGCGAATGCCTGGGGGAGCGCTTCCATTTTTGATGATTCATCTTGGCATCACTTTATACCTAAAGTCGAGCGCTATTATACATTAGAACAGATCCCATTTAAAGTTATTTGTTTATTTTATGTAATCATATGGCTAGGGCCCTCCGGCGGGCAGACCGTTCGCCGGGTGCCGGTGTTTCAATTTGACGCCTCTTCCGCGATTTGCAGTCGATGAGGATGACAGGATGATGATGAGGACAGTACAACACGGAGTCCCTGGGGGGAGAAGATTCCGCGACCCAGCCGGGAATCGAACCCGGGCCAAGAGGATTGACAATCCGTCACGCTGACCATTCAGCTACCGGGGGCGTACATTTAAAGTGATGCTATTAATCGACAACGCCTCAGGTCATCCTCCTGTTACTCCAATTAATTTAGACCCCCATGTCAAAGTTGTACTTCTGCCACCGAATGTAACCAGTTCGCTTTACTCGCTGGACCAGAGAGTCATTTAAACATTTAAAGCTTATTACACGAGATGACTGTTTGTGAATCTACATGAAGCAAAGAGACAAAACAATGAGCTCTCTGTTAGAGACTTTTAGAAGCAATTCAATGTTTTAGACGCTGTGAGAATTATTGGACAATCCTGGAATGAAATTTTTGAAAAACTCTTGTCCAGTTTTATTTCAACACAGAAACCCAGGGAGAATCGGCACCGGATCCTCACGAAATTGATTATATGATTGAAGAAGTGGTCGATCTTTCAAGGCAAATTTAGATGAAGGTGATGATGACGTTCAAGAAATGCTGGGTTCACACGATCAGGAGCTGACAATTGATGCGCTTAAATATATGTGTTAGTGAGAGTAAAATATTGGACAACCTGATTCTTTAGACACAGTTCAATCAGAAGATCAAATGACGGTTCTATATCTGACAGAAGGCCTCAGTTCAATCGCAAAAGAGCTACGAATTTTAGAAAAAAATAGACTCCAACGAAATGTGCATTTGTGCTACAGAAGGGGGAATAAAAAATTTATTTGCGTTCTACGAGGGAATTTTGCTTGAGAATAAAAAAAATGATGACATTGTTCGGTTCCATGGAGCCCTCTGGACACAGTAACTTCGGTTTACATTGTTGCAACGCATAATACTGTTCTTAGTACAATTTCTTTTGTTTTTTAACACTTTGTTAAGCACTTTTCTTCTAAAGTAAATTGTTTTCTTTAGCCTATGGTCCAAACTGAACGGGGTTCGTATGTATTTATACGCAGAATTGGATCCCGACTTAAGCGAATTAGACTTACTCAGATATCGGTCGGTCCCACATACGGCTTAAGTCTGCGGTATTACTGGGCGTCTGTTACTCTCAAACTCAGATGGATTGTTGATAGCAAATTTAATAAGTGAATATAGTTTGTGACTAATATTCCCAACTGATTAAAGAGTATCTTGCAAGATGTCTGTATGTACACGCTACGCATAATTCTAATTGCTTTGTTATGTGCAATGAATACTTTTTGCCTAAGTGAGTAGTTACTCGGAAATATTATCTCATAGAACAACAGTGAATAAAAACATTGAAAATATGTTAACTTGCTGACTTCTATATCTCCAAAGTAGGCAATTATTCTTATCGGCAAAGTAGTCGAAATTTCATTTTAGCGAGTCTTCTACACGGCGTTTGTATATTAAATCCTTGTCGGTATGCACACCTAATAACATAAAAACCTCTGTTGTTGTTGTTGTGGTCTTCAGTCCTGAGACTGGTTTGATGCAGCTCTCCATGCTACTCTATCCTGTGCAAGCTTCTTCATCTCCCTGTACTCACTGCAACTTACATCCTTCTGAATCTGCTTAGTGTATTCATCTCTTGGTCTCCCTCTACGATTGTTACCCTCCATGCTGCCCTCCAATGCTAAATTTGTGATCCCTTGATGCCTCAGAACATGTCCTACCAACCGGTCCCTTCTTCCTGTCAAGTTGTGACACAATCTCCTCTTTTGCCCAATTCTGTTCAATACCTCCTCATTAGTTATGTTATCTACCAATCTAATCTTCAGCATTCTTCTGTAGCACCACATTTCGAAAGCTTCTATTCTCTTCCTGTCCAAACTGTTTATCGTCCATGTTTCACTTCCATACGTGGCTACACTCCATACAAATACTTTCAGAAACGACTTCCTGACACTTAAATCTATAATCGATGTTGACATCTTTCTCTTCTTCATAAACGCTTTTCTTGCCATTCCCAGTCTACATTTTACATCCTCTCCGACCATCAGCAGTTATTCTGCTCCCCAAATAGCAAATCTCCTTTACTACTTTAAGGTCTCATTTCCCAATCCAGTTCTCTCACCATCACCCGACGTAATTCGACTACATTCCATTATCCTCGTTTTGCTTTTGTTGATGTTCATCTTATATCCTCCTTTCAAGTCACTGTCCATTACGTTCAAATGCTCTTCCAAGTCCTTTGCTGTCTCTGACAGAATTACAATGTCATCCGCTAGCCTTAAAGTTTTTATTTCTTCTCCATGGATTTTAATACCTACTCCGAATTTTTCTTTACTGCTTGCTCAATATACAGATTGAATAACATCGGGGAGAGGCTACAACCCTGTCTCACTCCCTTCCCAACCGCTGCTTCCCTTTCATGCTCCTCGACTCTTATAACTGCCATCTGGTTTCTGTACAAATTGTAAATAGCCTTTCGCTCCCTGTATTTTACCCCTGCCAACTTCAGAATCCCCCCCCCCCCCCCCCCCCCCCCCCATGGACCATGGACCTTGCCGTTGGTGGGGAGGCTTGCGTGCCTCAGCGATACAGATAGCCGTACCGTAGGTGCAACCACAACGGAGGGGTATCTATTGAGAGGCCAGACAAACGTGTGGTTCCTGAAGAGGGGCAGCAGCCTTTTCAGTAGTTGCAAGGGCAACAGTCTGGATGATTGACTGATCTGGCCTTGTAACAATAACCAAAACGGCCTTGCTGTGCTGGTACTGCGAACGGCTGAAAGCAAGGGGAAACTACAGCCGTAATTTTTCCCGAGGGCATGCAGCTTTACTGTATGATTAAATGATGATGGCGTCCTCTTGGGTAAAATATTCCGGAGGTAAAATAGTCCCCCATTCGGATCTCCGGGCGGGGACTACTCAAGAGGATGTCGTTATCAGGAGAAAGAAAACTGGCGTTCTACGGATCGGAGCGTGGAATGTCAGATCCCTTAATCGGGCAGGTAGGTTAGAAAATTTAAAAAGGGAAATGGATAGGTTGAAGTTAGATATAGTGGGAATTAGTGAAGTTCGATGGCAGGAGGAACAAGACTTCTGGTCAGGTGACTATAGGGTTATAAATAGAAAATCAAATAGGGGTAATGCAGGAGTAGGTTTAATAATGAATAGGAAAATAGGAATGCGGGTAAGCTACTACAAACAGCATAGTGAACGCATTATTGTGGCCAAGATAGACACGAAGCCCACACCTACTACAGTAGTAAAAGTTTATATGCCAACTAGCTCTGCAGATGACAAAGAAATTGAAGAAATGTATGATGAAATAAAAGAAATTATTCAGATTGTGAAGGGAGACGAAAATTTAATACTCATGGGTGACTGGAATTCGAGTGTAGGAAAAAGGAGAGAAGGAAACATAGTAGATGAATATGGATTGGGGCTAAGAAATGAAAGAGGAAGCCGCCTGGTAGAATTTTGCACAGAGCACAACATAATCATAACTAACACTTGGTTTATGAATCGTGAAAGAAGGTTGTATACATGGAAGAACCCTGGAGATACTAAGAGGTATCAGATAGATTATACAACGGTAAGACAGATTTAGGAACCAGGTTTTAAATTGTAAGACATTTCCAGGGGCAGATGTGGACTCTGACCACAATCTATTGGTTATGACCTGTAGATTAAAACTGAAGAAACTGCAAAAAGGTGGGAATTTTAGGAGATGGGACCTGGGTAAACTGAAAGAGCCAGAGGTTGTACAGAGTTTCAGGGGGAGCATAAGGGAACAATTGACAGGAATGGGGGAAAGAAATACAGTAGAAGAAGAATGGGTAGCTTTGAGGGACGAAGTAGCGAAGGCAGCAGAGGATCAAGTAGGTAAAAAGACGAGGGCTAGTAGAAATCCTTGGGTAACAGAAGAAATATTGAATTTAATTGATGAAAGGAGAAAATACAAAAACGCAGTAAATGAAGCAGGCAAAAAGGAATACAGACGTCTCAAAAACGAGAGCGACAGGAAGTGCAAAATGGCTAAGCAGGGATGGCTAGAGGACAAATGTAAAGATGTAGAGGCTTATCTCACTAAGGGTAAGATAGATACTGCCTACAGGAAAATTAAAGAGACCTTTGAAGATAAGTGAACGACTTGTATGAATATCAAGAGCTCAGATGGAAACCCAGTTCTAAGCAAAGAAGGGAAAGCAGAAAGGTGGAAGGAGTATATAGAGGGTCTATACAACGGCGATGTACTTGAGGACAATATTATGGAAATGGAAGAGGAAGTAGATGAAGATGAAATGGGAGATAAGATACTGCGTGAAGAGTTTGACAGAGCACTGAAAGACCTGAGTCGAAACAAGGCCCCCGGAGTAGACAACATTCCATTGGAACTACTGACGGCCTTGGGAGAGCCAGTCCTGACAAAACTCTACCATCTGGTGAGCAAGATGTATGAAACAGGCGAAATACCCTCAGACTTCAAGAAGAATATAATAATTCCAATCCCAAAGAAAGCAGGTGTTGACAGATGTGAAAATTACCGAACTATCAGTTTAATAAGTCACAGCTGCAAAATACTAACACGAATTCTTTACGGACGAATGGAAAAACTAGTAGAAGCCAACCTCGGGGAAGATCAGTTTGGATTCCGTAGGAACACTGGCACACGTGAGGCAATACTGACCTTACGACTTATCTTAGAAGAAAGATTAAGGAAAGGCAAACCTACGTTTCTAGCATTTGTAGACTTAGAGAAAGCTTTTGACAATGTGACTGGAATACTCTCTTTCAAATTCTAAAGGTGGCAGGGGTAAAATACAGGGAGCGAAAGGCTATTTACAATTTGTACAGAAACCAAATGGCAGTTATAAGAGTCGAGGGACATGAAAGGGAAGCTGTGGTTGGGAAGGGAGTAAGACAGGGTTGTAGCCTCTCCCCGATGTTGTTCAATCTGTATATTGAGCAAGCAGTAAAGGAAACAAAAGAAAAATTCGGAGTAGGTATTAAAATTCATGGAGAAGAAATAAAAACTTTGAGGTTCGCCGATGACATTGTAATTCTGTCAGAGACAGCAAAGGACTTGGAAGAGCAGTTGAATGGAATGGACAGTGTCTTGAAAGGAGGATATAAGATGAACATCAACAAAAGCAAAACAAGGATAATGGAATGTAGTCGAATTAAGTCGGGTGATGCTGAGGGAATTAGATTAGGAAATGAGGCACTTAAAGTAGTAAAGGAGTTTTGCTATTTGGGGAGCAAAATAACTGATGATGGTCGAAGTAGAGAGGATATAAAAAGTAGGCTGGCAATGGCAAGGAAAGCGTTTCTGAAGAAGAGAAATTTGCTAACATCCAGTATTGATTTAAGTGTCAGGAAGTCATTTCTGAAAGTATTCGTATGGAGTGTAGCCATGTATGGAAGTGAAACATGGACGATAAATAGTTTGGACAAGAAGAGAATAGAAGCTTTCGAAATGTGGTGCTACAGAAGAATGCTGAAGATTAGATGGGTAGATCACATAACTAATGAAGTATTGAATAGGATTGGGGAGAAGAGAAGTTTGTGGCACAACTTGACCAGAAGAAGGGATCGGTTGGTAGGACATGTTCTGAGGCATCAAGGGATCACCAATTTAGTATTGGAGGGCAGCGTGGAGGGTAAATTTCGTAGAGGGAGACCAAGAGAGGAATACACTAAGCAGATTCGAAGGATGTAGGTTGCAGTAGGTACTGGGAGATGAAAAAGCTTGCACAGGATAGAGTAGCATGGAGAGCTGCAACAAACCAGTCTCAGGACTGAAGACCACAACAACAACAACCTTCAGAATGTGAAAGAGAGTATTCCAGTCAACATTGTCAAAAGCTTTCTCTAAGTCTACAAATGCTAGAAACGTAGGTTTGCCTTTCCTTAATCTATTTTCTAAGATAAGTCGTAAGGTCACTATTGCCTGACGTGTTCCAACATTTCTACGGAATCCAAACTGATCTTCCCCGTGGTCGGCTTCTGCGAGTTTTCCATTCGTCTGTAAAGAATTCATGTTAGTATTTTGCAGCCGTGACTTATTAAACTGATAGTTCGGTAATTTTCACATCTGTCAACACCTGCTTTCTTTGGGACTTCTATCCAGTTTATTGTTTTGTTGTTGGTATCCTAGGTTAAGAGGAGGAGTGTTTTCTACAGTGCAAAATCGGATGAGCTCTCGATTTACGAAGTTTAAAACTGGTCGATTAGCGTAAAACCAGTCAGTTATTTTAATAAAGGAAATCGTTTAGTATTTTGTCTGTCGGTGTTCCTTTGCTCAGCTTCACAACAAAGCTTTTATCATTTACTGAGCGGTACGCCACTGCCATAGCGCGCCTGGCGGGTTGCCGTCCGGCAGGCGCTGTTTCCCGGCAGCGCGGCGCGGCGTGGCGGGGTGCAGGGTTTGCGCCGTTGAGGCTGGCCCGGGGCTGCGCCGTGCGGCGCTGACCCCGGCCGACTCACCCCCTGGCTGGCAGCGACAGCCCGCAGTGGCGGGGTCAGTGCCCTCTGAGGGGCGCTGTTGCCAGGCGACGCGGCGCCCGCCCGCCGGTCGATAGGCGCGGGGGCGGCGAGCGGCAGGCGGCGCACGTGCTCCCGGTCACGTGACTGCGGGGGTCGCCACCCCGGAGTCGGGGCTCGGGGGGAAAAAGGAAAAGGGTGCCGAAACATTGCGTGATAACATCCGTTCGAGAACTTACATCTTTACTTTCACTCCTTTCCCTTCTAAAACAAGTTTCTCCACGTTTGCTGCAGTTGTAAAATGTAAACATTCATGTCTGGTGTGGCGGTTTTTGTGTATCATCAACATCGACAAGTGCAATCAATATGGATAATACGATGCTCTATGGTATTCTGCGGTTTGAATTCACTCTATTGTTTTTTAGCAGTTGACTTGACTTGGTTTTGTAAATGATACTGACAATATTAGACACATGTATAATGCACTATTCAAACTACAACTTCTCCCGGATAATTATTTTGTTCAAATTGCACAAGAATTCCACCTGACGTACTGTAATAATGTCGACTGTAAGCTGTGTTCATATCACTAAAATTACATATCGTACATCAGAGCTTATATAATTTTTGTCTTCGATGGATTTAATTATTCTTAGCAAAATGATCGTGAAAGGGAACCACAGAATACCACCCGCACACAACACTGACGTATGCCACCAAAAATATTTTTCTCTGTGATTCGTGCGTAGTTTAATTTTGGCCACATATATCAGCAATGAAATCTTGTTCAACAATAAATACCATCAGCACTGTTCTTAGAAAATGCAGTCTGATTCGATTAATTTTTTTTTCTTTTATAAATAGAGTCCAGTACCATAGGTGCACATTTATTTCTTACACATCGGAATATTGAAAATTTGCAGTTTCAAGTAATTTAAATTTGCCGCTGTAATAAAAGTTAAGATGGCGGCCAACAAAAGATAGAGGATTTCTATTTTAATTAAGATTTTCCTTTTCCCAATAAGTCATTTAAATTGATGCCACCAATAAAAGAAGTTATTGAATTTTTTGCAAATTAGTTTAACACAAACCCATGCTATTTTCACCTAGAAGTACAGACGAAGTTGCTATATAATCGCAACTAACAATGGCTGCGCTTCTTGCAGCTATGATAAAACAATTAATACAAAATTGTAATTGAAACAGGAAGTGAATTTTCAATAATTAACCATTAATAGTTTTAACGTATTTGGCTCTATTTTGTTTTTATCAGCAAATGAACATAAAAGTACAATAATTTTACATTAAATGTTTTTCATTTAACAGACCTCAAATCGATTCGCGTCTTGCGATGTACATCAGAAGAAGACGACAATATGGTATCAAGCAAAAGAAAAGAATGACATAGATTAAAAAAGAATGTGAGACAAATATTGCCTCTGTTTTACATAATTACCATCTTTTTAAAAAATAATTACATAATTGAATGAATATTATCCACACGTTCATATTCCACTCGTTATAAAAAATATATATATTGTGGATGTTATACTGGAAATGTCACACTTACTAAAATATCCCTGGCTACTATGCCATAGTGAAACGAATTTCTTGTTGAATATCGTCTCCATTTGCGGAGGACACTTTTAAAGGGTGCTTGCACAAGGGCTGTTAGGAAAGTAAGGTCCGATCAGTTGCAAAATGGAAACTGCCGGAGAAATAAAAGATGTTTTATTTGTAACAGTTTGCTACAAACTTCCAGCTACTTATCTACATAGTCGTCGTTCCTACCTGTCGTAGCACTGTACGAACTTTCCGATACCATCGTTGTAGAAGGCAGCCGCCTGTGCTTTCCGCCAGATCTCTACACTGGTCTATAGCTCGTTGCCTGTGCCAAAAGGTTGTCTTCATAGCCAGCGGGTCATGTGAGCAGAGATGAACCTCAGAGGGAGCTAATCATGGGCTGTGTTGTTGGTGGTCAAACACTTCCCATCGAAAACGCTGCGGGGGCATCTTCATTGCTCCTGCAGAGTGCGGCCGACCATTGTCGTGTAGAACGAAACGCATGACAGTTACGTTATGTGGGTTGCATAACTTCAGGCGAAATCTTTCACCAGAGCCTCGTACTTGGCGGGAGACACTACTTTCTAGCCATCTTTGTGTTCTCACTGTGAGCTAAGGACTGGAAAAGTGACGTCCCGCAATCGACGGGTCTACTAGAGACACTGCTCAACACATCTGTGCAAAGCTTCATCAGATTTTCACTGTGGTTTCCATTTCGCGCCCGATCGGACCCTACTTTATCGAATACCCCTCGTAGTTTTGTGAAGGTCAAGTAGACATCCAGCATGCTACGAGCTAACTAATAATTGTTATCATAGATTGTATATCACGCAAATTCTCTGCATATGCTATGAGGACCTAGGGATGCTGGTTATCGCTGAAACATCCGGTTTTCGGTCGTATTGAATTTTTCAACGTCAGTTTAACATTAGTGTTAAAACCACTCAAAACAACATGTTTCTGAAATAATAGATTTTCGATTTTTTGTTCCTATTACTTCCTGTAATAAACGTAGGAATCAAATAATGACTGAAAAATTTTGATTCCCTCAGTTTCAAGGAACTTTGAATCAAAATACTAAATTAAACAGGCAAATAAAAAGAAAACATAGGCTGTCCACCATTAGCTGCTTTTAAAAAATCACCAGTATTCTACTATCGATTCTAGTTTCTTGAAACTCCGTTCAAATATCAGGGTGTAATCGAGGATCATACGACCATCTGGGCATTAGGAATATGCAGTGCTAAAGTCTGAAAACTGAGTTTGAAGAACTCAGTTTTTCGTGTCAGTTTGCCCCTTTTCAAGGACTACAGGCAGATACAGGCATTTTACGTAGACACAGGCAGTAGATCAGCTACTTTCAGTTTTTATTGTAGACTTTGAATGAATTGTTAAGTTATATGTTTTCTTCTTGTACGATGCCCTAAGTTTGTTGTGGTTCCTCCTGTCCTTAAACTTTTAAAGGAAATGGAGCATTGTACTCCACTGGCACCGCACCGACGATGACAGCGCGAAACTACTATATAGACAAGAAGGGGCAAATTCGCACACTGCATGCACACATGTTCCGTCCAATAGGCCATGCCACATGGTGGCAGATATATTATTGTCTCAGCATTCTACACCCATTCTTATGCTTTCCGTCGGCATTGTTATTGAAATAGCACTAAACATTCTTCCTGTTTTCTGTAATATCCCAATATTTCAAAGCAATGGAAATTTTATGAATAAAAATGATTCGTTTTCCTTAAGAAGAAGGCTTATTTAAAAACCAATACTATTTGCGCTGCTGCTATGGCTAATCGTTATTTCGTTTTTTTACCTGGTTATTAGTTAAAAATAAAACACATCTGCTATAACGGAGACTAAATAAATTCCAAAAAATACCGGTAACTCAGAACACAAATACTGGTATAGGTTTTAACTGGTCGGTTTTTCCCATCCCTAGGACCATCGCGTAAAATTCAAAACGGCAAAACAACTAATCTATTTTTTCCAGGCAACTGGGATTAGATAAGAGGAAGATTGGAGTAATGGATGTAGTCGAATTAAATCCGGTGGTGATGGGTTAATTAGATTAGAAAATGAGACTCTGAAGCTAATGGATGAGTTTTGGTTTTGAGGCAGCAAAGCACCTGATGGTGGCCAAAGTACAGGATCTAAAATACAGACTGGCTAAAGCAAGAAACACATTCCCGAGGAAAAAAGGACCCTAGTAACATGTGATATAAATTTAAGTGTTTGAAAGTCTTTTCTAAGTACATTTTTCTGGAGTGTAGCCTCGTATGGAAGCGAGACATGGACAGTAAGCGAATCAGAGGGAAAGGGAAAGGAGACTTTTGGAAAGCGGCGCTAAAGAACAGTGCAGATGGAATAAGCAATGACGAGATACTGAATCTAACTGAGGCAAAAAAGAAATTTATGGCACAACTTGACCAAAAAAAAAAAAAAAAGGAATCGGTTCATCGGATGCATTCTGATACATCACCAGTTTAGTATTGGAGGGAAGTGTGCGGGGACGAGGGAGAGGGGCGTAAAAATCGTAGATGGAGACCAAGAGATGAATGCTGAAATCAGATTCAGAGGATGTATGTTGCCGTAGTTATTCGGAGATGAAGACGCTTGCACGGTATAGAGTAGCATGGAGAGCTGCATGAAACAGTCTTCAGACTTAAGACCACAACAACAGCTTTTATGTTTGCGTTAACGATAAGGCCGCTAGAAACGGTGTGAAAGCCAGGATTTGCCAAACAAGACAGGATTTGTACACCTTTAAGTACATTCTGTAACTGCCACTGTCCCTGTTACTAGCTTTCGAAAGAAAGCATTTATATACACTCCTGGAAATTGAAATAAGAACACCGTGAATTCATTGTCCCAGGAAGGGGAAACTTTATTGACACATTCCTGGTGTCAGATACATCACATGATCACACTGACAGAACCACAGGCACATAGACACAGGCAACAGAGCATGCACAATGTCGGCACTAGTACAGTGTATATCCACCTTTCGCAGCAATGCAGGCTGCTATTCTCCCATGGAGACGATCGTAGAGATGCTGGATGTAGTCCTGTGGAACGGCTTGCCATGCCATTTCCACCTGGCGCCTCAGTTGGACCAGCGTTCGTGCTGGACGTGCAGACCGCGTGAGACGACGCTTCATCCAGTCCCAAACATGCTCAATGGGGGACAGATCCGGAGATCTTGCTGGCCAGGGTAGTTGACTTACGCCTTCTGGAGCACGTTGGGTAGCACGGGATACATGCGGACGTGCATTGTCCTGTTGGAACAGAAAGTTCCCTTGCCGGTCTAGGAATGGTAGAACGATGGGTTCTATGACGGTTTGGATGTACCGTGCATTATTCAGTGTCCCCTCGACGATCACCAGTGGTGTACGGCCAGTGTAGGAGATCGCTCCCCACACCATGATGCCGGGTGTTGGCCCTGTGTGCCTCGGTCGTATGCAGTCCTGATTGTGGCGCTCACCTGCACGGCGCCAAACACGCATACGACCATCATTGGCACCAAAGCAGAAGCGACTCTCATCGCTGAAGACGACACGTCTCCATTCGTCCCTCCATTCTCGCCTGTCGCGACACCACTGGAGGCGGGCTGCACGATGTTGGGGCGTGAGCGGAAGACGGCCTAACGGTGTGCGGGACCGTAGCCCAGCTTCATGGAGACGGTTGCGAATGGTCCTCGCCGATACCCCAGGAGCAACAGTGTCCCTAATTTGCTGGGAAGTGGCGGTGCGGTCCCCTACGGCACTGCGTAGGATCCTACGGTCTTGGCGTGCATACGTGCGTCGCTGCGGTCCGGTCCCAGGTCGACGGGCACGTGCACCTTCCGCCGACCACTGGCGACAACATCGATGTACTGTGGAGACCTCACGCCCCACGTGTTGCGCAATTCGGCGGTACGTCCACCCGGCCTCCCGCATGCCCACTATACGCCCTCGCTCAAAGTCCGTCAACTGCACATACGGTTCACGTCCACGCTGTCGCGGCATGCTACCAGTGTTAAAGACTGCGATGGAGCTCCGTATGCCACGGCAAACTGGCTGTCACTGACGGCGGCGGTGCACAAATGCTGCGCAGCTAGCGCCATTCGACGGCCAACACCGCGGTTCCTGGAGTGTCCGCTGTGCCGTGCCTGTGATCATTGCTTGTACAGTCCTCTCGCAGTGTCCGGAGCAAGTATGGTGGGTCTGACACACCGGTGTCAATGTGTTCGTTTTTCCATTTCCAGGAGTGTATATCGAGGCTTTGGGCTCGTGTACAAACATGATTTTCACTGTTATTATTATTATTTATTATTATTATTATTATTATTATTATTATTATCAACAGCAGCATCAGCGGTAATTCAAATGTTCAAATGTGTGTGAAATCTTATGGGTCATCAGTCCCTAAGCTTACACACTACTTAACCTAAATTATCCTAAGGACAAACACACACACCCATGCCTGAGGGAGGACTCGAACCTCCACCGGGACCAGCCGCACAGTCCATGACTGTAGCGCCTTAGACCGCTCGGCTAATCATCAGCGGTAATGGTACTTCTAATATTCACTACATTAGTTCGAACCTCCACCGGGACCAGCCGCACAGTCCATGACTGTAGCGCCTTAGACCGCTCGGCTAATCCTCAGCGGTAATGGTACTTCTAATATTCACTACATTAGTTCTTAGTCAGTACAATTTATTCACATTGCCTCTACATTCATTCAAATTCTATTTAATTCTGCTTATACTATAGAAATCATCGTTATTTCGTAAGCAACTGTGATATAAGAAAAGTGTGTTTGTTAAACCCTGGCCCGACGTGAGAAAGGGCGCGAAGGGCTCTATCTGATGAGGTTAAAGAAATAAATAATTTATACTGGCGAAGCGGCAGTTTCTTCTTCCGAAGTAACCGTTTTCCTTCGAGTTGGGAAGGTCACTCTTAGGGGGCATAAACACAAAAAATTTAAGCAATATATAGAGACTTCACAGCTTATGTTATTTAGGATTGAATTTCTAAGTGTTGTTTCTGTTTTGTTGTACTGGGTGGGATCAATTGAAGAACAGCTACTCACGGGTGTCCTGCGTGGGCTGTAATTACCGTATGGCGGCGAAACTTGGTAGACATTCTAAGGCGCTAATGCGGAACCGATTTACGCTGGGAAAAAATCTTGCGCTTTACATGGCATCCACGCTGTCATTTGACAAGCCATAACGTGTGTGGACACTACGGCTACCGAGAAGAGAGATCGTGCATTGTTGGTGAAATTGTTTTACGTGAACGGCAACAACTACAGTGGCGCATTGAGAGAGTATTGCCTATTCAAAGGACCGAGGAGAGGCCTGATGCCATTAAATGGTCTAAAGGAGACTATAATCAAATCTGAAAATACGAATGACCTTGGTGTGGCGCCTGGAAGAGGTCTGAGCTTGCGACGGTTTAACGATGATTTACCTGTGACTGTGTAGCTCCTTTCGCGACTTAAACGACTTTCTGGAATTTTGTATTTTTCTTGGTGTGGCTCAAGCCACGTGGTTCTGTTCTGTTCATTGTTAGCTTCATCCTGTGCTTTTTTTTCTAAAAAAAAGTTTGAGGGTACTCTGACATTGGATATAATGCAGCGAAAATTACTTATAACTGAAGCATGGGATACCACCAGTCTGCTTTTAGCAATGACGTCATCAACATCATCATGGTAGCGGGACTGTAGAGACATCTATCGATAGCTCGGCGTTTGAGCGTACGCATATCCGTTTAGCACGACCATCGCCCACTATTAGCGGGCGAGGGCACTACATGCTTGTCGAACTTGCTGCCTGCGATTCAGTTGTCGTGAACGGTTGCCGCAGCTTCGAAATGCTTGAAACAGTCAATGGCATCGCTTTTCCCACCAAAAACTGCACTTGTATCGTTCGTATTGCAATTACCAACACGAAAAAATGAAATAAAAAATTTACGCCCATGAAACAAATCTTTGGCACTCTTCCAAGTCCTCAGCATCGTTAAAAAATTATTTTGTCGACGAAAAAGTTTAGGGGTACGCATCCCCCCGCGTCCCCCCCAGAAAAACAGCACTGGCTTCATCCATATTTCTGAAGTAACCCAATCTCTGTTGCCGGTCTATAGTGTCCAACGGGCACAATATTTCGGCGATCAAACATGTCGCCATCATCAGGTGAACTGACGGACTGAGCTCCTGTGAACGTGCCGGCACGGAGATCCGTACGCTATGGCTGCTCAGAGGGAACTGGGTTCGGTCGCGGCGGCGGCCGACTTAAATACCCTCCGCCCGCGGCGCGCTCCCTCCGCCGTCCGCGCCCAGCGCCACGGTCGCGCGGTGGAACAGATTGCGACGGCGTCTGAGATGACGTCGGTGTGATGGCTCTGTCCGCCGTGGTCGTCACAACTATACGTCTGCTCGA
Organism: Schistocerca americana; assembly: GCF_021461395.2. NCBI lineage: Eukaryota > Metazoa > Arthropoda > Insecta > Orthoptera > Acrididae > Schistocerca > Schistocerca americana. The sequence goes on along the minus strand of NC_060126.1, from coordinate 483,897,793 downwards.
TTTACTCTTGATTAACCCGATCGCTGGTTCCCAAGCCTTGCTAAGATTATAGCCACCGTCACGGTTTATGAGGTCGTCATTGGTGCGAATTTCGATGGCCTCTCTAACAACGCTGTCCCAGTACCTCGACGTCTGTACCAGAATCCTCGTGCGGTCATATTCCATGGCGTGATTTTCCGACAAACAATGTTCAGCGACCGCCGACTTGCTCGGATACATCAGTCTAGTGTGCCTCTGGTGTTCACGGCATCGATCCTCGACGGTACGCATCGTCTGACCAATATACGACTTGCCACATTGACACGGAATCTGGTACACGCCGGCCTTCCTCAAACCGAGGTCATCTTTGGCGCTCCCCACCAGTGCACCAGTGCAGGAGCTCAGTCCGTCAGTTCACCTGATGATGGCGACATGTTTGATCGCCGAAATATTGTGCCCGTTGGACACTATAGACCGGCAGCATACCCGTGGATATTTTGATTATCAAATACGCCGGGAGAAACTCAAGAATCACAATCTCTGTTGTCGACCCGAATTATATTTTGAACGCTAGCTTTCATTTAATTCCACGGACGAATTTCCTGGGTTGCGTCAGGTCGGTGAAACACACCTCTGCCACTCTTTGCGTGTTGGAGGGCGTGTTACGTTCTTGGTTGGTTGGTTGGTTGTTTGCGGAAGGAGACCAGACAGCGTGGTCATCGGTCTCATCGGATTAGGGAAGGATGGGGAAGAAGTCGGCCGTGCCCTTTCAGACGAACCATTCCGGCATTTGCCTGGAATGATTTAGGGAAATCACGGAAAACCTAAATCAGGATGGCCGAACGCGGGATGAACCGTCGTCCTCCCGAATGCGAGTCCAGTGTCTAACCACTGCGCCACCTCGCTCTGTGTGTTACGTTCTTTTTGTTTCTTTTCTTCCTTTTGCGTCTTGGTAGTGGGGATGTGGAAAGTTTGTGTGATACCTCTAATACGTTATTTCCGTTCTTTACACGTCTTCAATAATTTGCAAGCCGATTAGGCGATAAATTTAAGTAACTTCTTTGATTACTTAACCGCTCAATCCGAGTACCAGCAGCCTTTATGTTTCACGCAAATGGGTCACGTTTCCTTTTACTTTGATTATATAAAATAAAGGTTCAATTCAGTTTAAATAAAATTTCATTGCCGGCCGCGCTGGCCGTGCGGTTCTAGGCGCTGCAGTCCGGAACCGCTGGACTGCTACGGTCGCAGGTTCGAATCCTGCCTCGGGCATGCGTGTGTGTGATGTCCTTAGGTTAGTTAGGTTTAAATAGTTCTAAGTTCTAGGGGACAGATGACCCAAGATGTTAAGTCCCATGCCAGTGCTCAGAGCCATTTGAACCATTTTTTTTAAAATTTCATTGTTAATGTTTTATCCCACATATTTCAACCTCTGGTTCATAGGATACATTATACAGCGTTCGTCCCTTGTGGAATTCAGGCAGGTCTATTTATTTAATTACTTGTTAAGTAAAGAATTAATTTCATAAAGTACACTGCCTATGACCAGATCGATTGCCTGACTGAGAACAGAATGCATACTCCCTTTTGATGAGAGTGGTTTATCCTCCGTGTGCTAAGTTAAAATCATTTATTGTGCTCGTAGTTTCAATAGATACCGTTCATAATTTCTACAGAGATTCTTCAGAAAGGAGCAATGGCTTGACGCAAATGAGAGGTATCTAATCTACGTGACAACTTTTATCCCACGAGTTTCGTTTGGCCATTTAGAGCTGCCAGATGAAATATGTGGTGTCACCGCCGGACACCACACTTGCTAGGTGGTAGCCTTTAAATCGGCCGCGGTCCGTTGGTATACGTCGGACCCGCGTGTCGCCACTATCAGTGATTGCAGACCGAGCGCCACCACACGGCAGGTCTAGTCTAGAGAGACTCCCTAGCACTCGCCCCACTTGTACAGCCGACTTTGCTAGCGATGGTTCACTGTCTACATACGCTCTAAATTGCAGAAACGACAGTTTAGCATAGCCTTCAGCTACGTCATTTGCTACGACCTAGCAAGGCGCCATATTCAGTATTCAGTATTCTGAATAGATAATATTGTGAATCATGTACCGTCAAGAGCAACGTTCATCATTAATGGATTAAAGTTAAGTATCAAACTAATTACGTCCGCTTTCTGAATTGTAATTCCTTGTCATGTTCCAGACCTCACGTCAGTATAGTCCTTCCCTCCTCACACCAGCCTGCGTGAGTTACAACGCGTTCATTTCGGCCTCCACTAGTAACACGGTGTTGGCTCTTCTGCCAACACAACAAAATACATATCGTCGGTCCAAATTTTTTGTAATGTTATCAACGATGCTGAGCTGTGGTAAGACTTGCGAAAGCCAGGCAGCAGCGATAAAAGCGAAAGCGCCCGGCATCTGTGCGCGCGCTGGGGACTCTCGGCGGAGGCCTTTTAAGTTTTCCGCTGATCCAGTGCTCACTCCCTCGGGTGCTCTAGAGGTCATCGACCCCCCACAATTTATTTGCAGCCTCGCTTTCTTGCGGCGACCGCCCGAGTTTTATTGCAAGCCACCAGCACAACTCCCCACTCCCACCTGGAATCGAGTCTGGAACCCTTTTGTTCCGAGTCACGTGACTCCGGCCACCCCTCATCCCCACCCTCAAGCCCTTAAAAAAAAAAAGGGCGCTTTAGCTCTGGAGAGCCGCTCGCCCGCACAGATTCTCATCCCCTGCCGCTCGGCGTATTGATCTGTCCAGGGGAATCTCAACCATTCGTGAGGCCGTAAATCCTGAAAGCTGTATCCTTCTGCCTTGGAAGCACTTTGCCTGAGTATTTGCCTAGAATACCGAATGACGGGTAATCCTTCCACAAAGTTGCCTTTCCATAAATTGCTTTTGAAAGTAACTCAAGCTCCCGTGAACTTAACTACCTTTACGAAAAACAGCTGTGAACCTGCATTGTTACGTATCAACGGTGCACCTTTGCTTTTGTAGCCTTAGGACTGCGGTAAAAATTGCAATGAGAAATCGCATTTCGCTTTCTACATGATGGAACCAGTTTAACCACCGTAGGCTGTCAGTTTTATTCCTTTAATACACCATGCATATAAATTACATCACTGGCCAGTTTCGGCCTTAGGCCATTATCAGATGTCTGTAAGTAAAACCAGAAGTACAGTACGTAAGTAAGACATGTTAGTGGCTAACATTACGCTTGCGCATTACAATTGTCGTTTAAATTACTTACATGAATCGTTGATGTGCCTGTCTCATTTAAAAAGTTAAAAAAAAATAGTTTCACGTAATGCTGGGAAAGACACTGTAAGTAGGCTGTTTAGGTTTTTATGTTGGTAACGCCATGTAGCGCTCTATATGAAAATCACTGACTGTGCTGTGTGCAGCCTGTGGCAGGATTCGAACCAGCGACCGTAGCAGCACCGCGGTTCCGGATTGACACTACAACAGATTATAAACGAAATAGAGCTAACTAATTCATTACAGTTCAAATAACATTAGCAGAATGTTCATTATTGTAAGACAGCATGAGTGATAGGTGACATTTACATTCTCAATCGCTTGTTTCGTCGCAGAATATGTTGCATTTGTATTTCATGCCCGCCGTTCGTGTCCTAAGATTGAGTCTTAAGTCTTAACATGTTAAAAGATTCGGAACGACATGGATCCTGAGTTAAGAAGAAAATTTTATTATGTGATTCAAAGTTTTGTAGAGGTCTTTGATGCAAAGATGAACAGAAATGTATGTGGGAACGCTTTCGGTCGTCAGACTCATTTTTTTCCTCCCATTAAACACTTTTTAAACATGGACGTAAGCATATGTGGCATCTAGTAGCTAATAAGTGCAAAGGAAACATTAAATAATAGTGTCGTCAATAGTCACAGAAACACCACGCTACTTGAGTACAAGTCTCACCAGAGTATTGTGGAGATCTTCAATTACCAAAATGAACAGAAATACAAATTTAAATATCTCCAGTGGTCACAGGTCTTTCTTCTGTTGTTTTTATGTCACGCATACGGTACTTTGTATACAATAAAGTATGCGAAGGTGTCTATTACGCGCAAAAACATTTTAAATTATCGAATTTTATCAATAATCGATACAGGTGAACTCCATGACTGTTCCTTTATACGTTGTAAAATAATAACCGCTACCTATCAAAATAAGAGGTGATTGTATTTAACGCACAGCTGGTTTCGAACTTGTTCCCATCTTCAGTTAGTTACATTCATTTACAAGTTTTCACATTCAATACTGGAGTTCAATGCAGCTGGAGTGTCCGTATCGTTTAACCATTACACAACTTTCCCTAACATATTTAGATTTTTCCCATGTTAACTTTATATTAGTCACCATGGTACTCGTAATTACTGGAACTTCCATATTATGCCTTTAATACAGTAGTGGCTCTTTAGATATTACTACATGCAGAAGCACATGTGCTCATAAAATCCAGTATTTTTACATTGGAAAGTTTCCTTATAATTATTACGTTTAAATGGCCAATTAAATTGTAGTACTTGCGACAGAAACATAAAAAATGCGACAGTGATATTGATTTCATCGTCTACACGATGATAACTATAAACAGTTACTATTTATTTAATTAATAAAGATAATAAAATTGTTTCTGATGTATTAATCTGATTTAAATAACATTGTGCCGAACGGAGGTGCAGCAATCCAAACAAGTTCCCCAACGACAAATTGCTTAAGTTCAGTAACAATGTTTATCCTCCTTTTTCACAAATACTGAATGTAAACTGGTGATTAAACTCAACCTCGAAGCTACGTAAATTGAAAATAGCTCAAGCCCCTAATATACTGGCTGGCAAACACACTATGCAACTAAAATAACTGGAAAACACAGCAAGTATTTACGGTTCAAACTGTTCGAAGTCAAATTAATCCTAAACCTATAACATGCAGCTCTGGCAGACATGTGAAGTAAGGACCCTGAATGTGGACCAGTACTGAACTAAACAGAGTTCCCACTAGCAAACTGAGTTAGACTCGGAGCATAGAACTCAAAGTCCGGTCCGGCTTAAATCACATAAAATACAAGTTGCAATTAACTACTGGGAGAATAAATCAGAGTCCTATCACCGCGGGTTTTTTTAATTCACACTGAAATATCACTTGATATATCCAAGTATCGTGACTGTTGTCAAGAAAATCGTCTAAATCCAAAAGCATGGAACTACACTCCTGGAAATTGAAATAAGAACACCGTGAATTCATTGTCCCAGGAAGGGGAAACTTTATTGACACATTCCTGGGGTCAGATACATCACATGATCACACTGACAGAACCACAGGCACATAGACACAGGCAACAGAGCATGCACAATGTCGGCACTAGTACAGTGTATATCCACCTTTCGCAGCAATGCAGGCTGCTATTCTCCCATGGAGACGATCGTAGAGATGCTGGATGTAGTCCTGTGGACGGCTTGCCATGCCATTTCCACCTGGCGCCTCAGTTGGACCAGCGTTCGTGCTGGACGTGCAGACCGCGTGAGACGACGCTTCATCCAGTCCCAAACATGCTCAATGGGGGACAGATCCGGAGATCTTGCTGGCCAGGGTAGTTGACTTACACCTTCTAGAGCACGTTGGGTGGCACGGGGTACATGCGGACGTGCATTGTCCTGTTGGAACAGCAAGTTCCCTTGCCGGTCTAGGAATGGTAGAACGATGGGTTCGATGACGGTTTGGATGTACCGTGCACTATTCAGTGTCCCCTCGACGATCACCAGTGGTGTACGGCCAGTGTAGGAGATCGTTCCCCACACCATGATGCCGGGTGTTGGCCCTGTGTGCCTCGGTCGTATGCAGTCCTGATTGTGGCGCTCACCTGCACGGCGCCAAACACGCATACGACCATCATTGGCACCAAGGCAGAAGCGACTCTCATCGCTGAAGACGACACGTCTCCATTCGTCCCTCCATTCACGCCTGTCGCGACACCACTGGAGGCGGGCTGCACGATGTTGGGGCGTGAGCGGAAGACGGCCTAACGGTGAGCGGGACCGTAGCCCAGCTTCATGGAGACGGTTGCGAATGGTCCTCGCCGATACCCCAGGAGCAACAGTGTCCCTAATTTGCTGGGAAGTGGCGGTGCGGTCCCCTACGGCACTGCGTAGAATCCTACGGTCTTGGCGTGCATCCGTGCGTCGCTGCGGTCCGGTCCCAGGTCGACGGGCACGTGCACCTTCCGCCGACCACTGGCGACAACATCGATGTACTGTGCAGACCTCACGCCCCACGTGTTGCGCAATTCGGCGGTACGTCCACCCGGCCTCCCGCATGCCCACTATACGCCCTCGCTCAAAGTCCGTCAACTGCCCATACGGTTCACGTCCACGCTGTCGCGGCGTGCTACCAGTGTTAAAGACTGCGATGGAGCTCCGTATGCCACGGCAAACTGGCTGACACTGACGGCGGCGGCGCACAATTGCTGCGCAGCTAGCGCCATTCGACGGCCAACACCGCGGTTCCTGGTGTGTCCGCTGTGCCGTGCGTGTGATCATTGCTTGTACAGCCCTCTCGCAGTGTCCGGAGCAAGTATGGTGGGTCTGACACACCGGTGTCAATGTGTTCTTTTTTCCATTTCCAGGAGTGTAGATCACCGCCAAAACCGATATAGCTCTTGTCTTTACAACACTGCTCAGAACAGTGTCCTTGAACCAGGGGGACGGCCACCTGAAATAAGTTTGGTATACCCTTTCCCACAAAATTACCAGCATCTACATCACTTAACGACTTAGAACAATAACCAGCGTTACTTACTACACTTCATACAACAATGCAGTCTTAAAAATGGCTCTGAGTACTATGGAACTTAACATCTACGGTCATCAGTCCCCTAGAACTTAGAACTACTTAAATCTAACTAACCTAAGGACATCACACAACACCCAGTCATCACGAGGCAGAAAAAATCCCTGACCCCGCCGGGAATCGAACCCGGGAACGCGGGTGCGGGAATGCAGTTTTAAATTTGGATGTTGTGTCGTCTAGTGAGGTAGTGAGTCTGCGCCGATGCAAACACGGAAGGAGAGAAGTTGCGATGGCTAGTGGTAGAAATCCAAAATGATCTGTACAGAACACCTGTAGATTAATGAAACACTTTATTTCCAAAAAGAAAAGAAACATAACTTCTTGTTTTGAGGTGGTTTCTTGTGCCTCCTACATGCAATTACATTTACTCTCTGTCACTACTCGCATAATGCAGGCAAAGTATCGTTTTTCTGTTACTCATTATTTATGCTCTCGAACTTTGCAACCGAACTGGGGCCAGCCAGCGATGGTTGGCTGGTTAAGTCAGCGCTGACAGGGAGCGCTGAACTCTCTCTTCCTGGAGGGGTAGCACTGCCCGCTCTTTCCACTGACGCGCGGGTCAGCATCGCTTTCTTGATACCGTTTCGCGGCCCTGCGGTGGTCGGCGGGCAGTCGAGGCATTGGGACTGCACACTGGATGTGCCATTAGATACACATTAATAATCTTAATAAAATGACGTACTATGCTTGATTCTACATAAAGTAGTTCGACTATAAACAAGTTAAAGAAATGCAGGTTTTACCTGCAGTGATCAAATTCAGTTTATGCGCTCTGTGCCTCTAAAAATTACTGTACAATCACGTATGACATCTCTTTCTCACAGCAGCTGACCTGTACATTTCAGTGCTGCGATCAGAATAATGTAATTCTAACCATCTTTTAAATAAGGGCGAAACTGTACAAAAATTATAAACAAACAAAATAACAGTTAAACACATAAATCTTATAAACCAAATTTTGTCGATCATGCTCAAGATGATTATGGGAACCTGACTTTTGGCATCTGCGATTCTCTATTGAGCAATAATTGGGGACTGGGTATGTTTACCAAATTAAACCTTTATTTCTCACAAATTATTTACACAACGTAATATCATTACATCCTCGATAATTTACACAAAATAAATGAAATGTCCAACAGGTGTCGAAAAAAATCATGCAAACAATCATTCATCCCTTCATGATGGATGCTTTTCATTGGACTTTGAGGGTTTCAGTAATGTGTATGCCCTCCGCGAGCATTTATCACTGCCTGAGACCTCCTGGCATGTTCCACATAAGTATTCTGTGGTCACCTTGTGGTGCTAGTTCCCATTCTTCAGTGAGAGCCCGTAAGAGTTGTTGGAGAGTGTTTAGTAGAATAAGACGACCATGAACACATCTGCCAACCATGTCTCACAGAAGCATTATGGGGTTAGGTCAGGACTTACCACCGGCTATCCCACTACTTCAAAGTCCAGGCTTCACAAGACACCCCTACTGACGCTCGTCGCGTAGGTCCTGCCGTAAGAAGGAATACGGAGTCATTACCATGTGCAGTCACCACACGGTCCAACAGGACCTGCAAGATTGCAAGATTTCTGTCAGGCGGTAAGGCGACCAGGGACAATGTCGATGCCCCCCCCCCCCCCCACACACACACACACCACAACATCACAGAACCTTGGAAATCGTCAATTTATTGGACAATATTTCAAGATTTTGCCGGAACCGCTCACCACGGGTCTCCGCACATGAATACGGCCTTCACCTTACGTCAAAGCATACCCAGACTTGTTTGTGGGTAACACTTTTCGCCAGTGACGAAGCTGTGGTGGTGGTGGTGGTGTGTTGGGGCTTATGGGCGCTCAACATCGAGGTCATCAGCGCCCTGACACACATTAGAAGGAACGAATGGGGACAGACCTAAGAAAACTAAAGCGCACACTCAAAGAAAGCAGGAAAAGAAGGAAAATGCTACATAAGAAAGTAAAACCTAAGGAAAGGGGAAACATAGCAACAAGAATGTCACAGGAAATTGTTATTGGCTGGCCACTTACATAAAATATGGGCGAGCTTGTCACACAGTGAGCAAATTAAAATCCTCTCCCTAAAATCTTTGGGAAAACATTTGACATGGCACAGAACTTTAACACTTTAACCACATTCGTCCGAGTGTCGCCTAAAAGAGACGGAAGGTCCGCTGGCAAGTCAGCCGCGACCCGCTGGTCAGAAAATAAAACGCAATCCAATAAAACGTGGCGCACAGTGACCTGGACGCCGCAAGCACCACACATTGGAGGGTCCTCTCGCCGGAGCAGGAAGCCGTGCGTCATAGGGCTGTGGCCTATTCGAAGCCGAGTGAGGAGAACCTCGTCCCGTCGATGGGGCTGAAAGGAAGTACACCACACACGCGTTGTGGGCTTGACTATACGAAGCTTATTGTCAGTCACTTCCAGCCACTTATCCTCTCACCGACGCATGACCCGTGAGCTCAACTGCGAGGTGAGTGCGTGCAAGGGGATAGCACACTGAGATACTTGTGGGGCAAGACACACCTCCTTGGCTGCGAGATCTGCCCTTTCATTCCCAGCAATGCCCCGGAACCCAGCAGAAAGCTACAACCTTCCCCAGTCGCTGTAGTCGGAGGAGGGCATCCTGGATAGTCTGGAAAATTTTGTCTGCCGGATACGAACGTTGCAATGAGTGAAGGGCACTGAGTGAATCGGAACAGACAAGAAATTTAGGAGAGGAAGAATATCTCATGTGCTCCAGTACCCGCAAGATCGCAAACAATTCTGCATCAAAGACAGTAAAAGTCTGAGGCAGTTGGACCTTGAGGACACGATATGGAAAAACAACTGAGCAACCAACAGAATCCCCTTGTTTCGACCCATCCGTAAAAACAGCTACATAGTCGTGGTGCTCAGATAAAATGGCAGAAAATGCTGCATAGCATGCATAAAAGCTGTGTAAGGTGGCTACAATTTCGCACCTTACAAGCACTGATCCAAATACTTTGCCGTGATCTACAAACACAATAGAGTATCATATGATAGGTTGTACATCGTATATATAAACATTTAAAGGAGGCTGACAATGTCACGTACATCTTGTAAATAATTGTTAACGCTAATTGCATGAAAGGTGACGGAGTGTCTTTATTATAAAAACGGCGTAATGAATGATTGCCTATACTAGTAGAGGTTGGAACGCCAGTGGAGATGAAATGGCAGGCAGAACTCAAGCTCTGGGTGAAAGGCCCACACAGGTGCTGGTCCTGCCTAAACACAGGAAGTAGCTAGACAGACGTCGTGGCACCTGAACTCTGGAGCACAATAGGGATATGGCCGGCCGCTATTGTAGTAGGGGCCGGAAGGATAACCGGATAATACTTCCGAACTTTGCAGATCTTGGATGCAGGTGAGAGGAACGAAGAAGCAGTACCTCAGAAATCACGCAGGTTGGGTTATTTCAAAGGATTTTAACTCAGAAGCGTACCATTGTACGAGTGTAGGTTTTTCCTCGCAGACTTTCCGGGCGGGACGACAAAAGACTAAAATATGGTTGATCGGCGTTCGGATGAATCTAGAGAGGGAGAGTATTCCGTGGTTTCGGGAATATGATTCATTTACGGAATTACAATTGTGTGGAGCTGAGCCTTGCTGGGAGACCAGCGGTGGAGAGACGAGGTCTTCCGTTGTGAGCGCCCGTGTGTGACGGTCGCTCGGTATCAGCTTTGTTGGTACAGACGGACTTGCTGTCTTTGCTCTCAGTAGAGTTTATAGTTAGAACGGTTAGGCACTGTACTGTTGCGAACCTATACGATTCTGGACTTCACCTCTGGGTTGGAAGTCGTCGTGAAGTACGCAGCGTTCAGTAATTGAGAGCACTTCCTCTGCCTATACTTACGTTGAGACGTTATCTGAACTCCATCCTTTTGGCTGGCAGTTCGCGTTTCTCGCCTGTAGAACACAGAGAGGAGAAGACAGTATTAGAGTATAGTAGTCAGAGGACCGCCTTCCGCCGTCCTAGTGTTTGAAAGAGTTTATTTGTGGCTGGAGTTCTTCCATCGTCGCAGACGAGTACGAGAACCATCACTTCGACGCACCGGACGCAGTACATACGGTGATATCGCAAATTGCTTCGGCTTATTACGGCTATAGAAGCTAAACAGATTTTATAGTTAGTTTATTTCCAATGAGGTTCCACACCACCGTAGATCATCTTTGAAACTAGTGTCTTCTAGTGTTTGGTACGTAGATGATGTCAGTCACATCGCGCTATTGATATTAGACCGCGCAGTCATAATAAGGGGCAGAGTTGGGCAATTGATTAGTATTTTTACGTGGAAAATGTAAACTTTCTAATATAAAGGTTTTTTTTAATATACAATAAATAAATAAGCTGGAACAACGTTTATCATTTAATAGGATTAGTTGCCTTCATCATTCATTTATGTTTAAATTGTATTTTATAGAATTAAGAGATCTGAAGATCTGCGTCAGGGGGTAATCAGACAGGGCCAGATCTTCATTTTAGCGTTTATTATTTTCCGTTGCTCACATTCGTTTTAGACCCGCCTGGAGTAGCATCCTGGAGCTGAAGCTAGTATGGCACCGGCAGAACTGAACGTGAGCTGTAAGATGTTGTCGAGTCGAGGAGAGTACTCGAACAGGACGTCTGGGTCGTTTGGTCCTTCCTCGTAACCTGTTCACTGCAGTCTGATCGGATGCATCGACTTCAGTTGGCCTTTATGAGATAGTATTACAGTGTTCTGGCGGTATCCGTACGCTGCTGGAACTCAGAGATGGAAACACATCGGTCTTCAAATGGGGTTGTAATGGGTCGGCGACCTTATCCAACTCGTCTTATGTTGTGTGTTGTGTCCTGTCTCACTATAGCCCGTTCATAACCTATGGACGACACTCGGAGAGTCGCTGGGATGTGCTGCAACACGATCGAAAGTCCACCCTTTGTGGATCAAACAGATTGCCCTTGCAACTTGCACTGCATTAAGATGTCACATTCCATTTGCTTGGCTGAATACGACGTCCACAAATGACAACTGCCGTCTGTGCAACTCACTAGAAAACACTGGAACACACGTCTCACTTCCTCCTGAGGGCACACCTGTCACTGTAATCCATCACACAGCCAACAGATGGCGAATGATTTTTAATTGTTGGCTGCATTAAAAGCGAAGCTCTCAAGCTCTATAATAAGACAACAGGTAAAACCTCTATCAAAATACACTATGTGATCAAAAGTATCCGGACCGGACACCTGGCTGAAATTGACCTACAAGTTCGTGGCACCCTCCATCGATAATGCTGGAATTCAGTATGGTGTTGGCCCACCCTTGGCCTTGATGACAGCTTTCACTCTTGCAGGCATACGTGCAATCAGGTACTGGAAGGTTTCTTGGGGAATGGCAGCCTATTCCTCACGGAGTGCTGCACTGAGGAGAAGTATCGATGTCAGTCAGTGAGGCCTGGCACGAAGTCTGCGTTCCAACACATCCCAGAGGTATTCTATAGGATTCAGGTCACGACTCTGTGTAGGCCATTCCATCGTTATTGTCGTGTAACCACAGTGGGAAGCAAGAAGGTGCTTAAAACATTAATGTAACCCTGTGCTGTGATAGTGCCACGCAAAACAACAAGGGGTGCAAGCCCCCTCCAATGAAAAACACGATCACATCATAACACTGTCGCCTCCGAATTTTACTGTTGGCACAACACAAGCTGGCAGTTAACGTTTACCGGCATTCGCCATAACCCACACCTGCCGTCGGACCGCCACATTGTGTACCGTGATTCGTCACTCCACACAACGTATTTCCACTGTTCAATCGTCCAATGTTTACGCTCCTTACATCCAGCAAGGCGTCGTTTGGCATTTACCGGCGTGATGTGTGGCTTATGAGCAGCGGCTCGACCGTGAACTCCAAGTTTTCTCACCTCCCACCTAACTGTTGTAGCACTTGCAGTGGATCCTGATGCAGTTTGGAATTCCTGTGTAATGGTCTGGATAGACGTATGCCTATTACACATTAGGACCCTCTTCAACTGTCGGCGGTCTCTGTCAGTCAACAGACGAGGTCAGCCTCTACGCTTTTGTGCTGTACTTGTCCCTTCGCGTTTCCACTTCACTATCACATCGGAAACAGTGGACCTAGGGATGTTTAGGAGTGTGGAAATCTCGCGTACAGACGTATGACACAAGTGACACCCAGTCACCTGACCACGTTCGAAATCCGTGAGATCCGCGGAGCGCCCCATTCTGCCGTCTGACAATGTCTAATGACTACCGAGGTCGCCGATATGAAGTACCTGGCAGTAGGTGGCAGCACAATGCTCCTAATATGAAAATCGTATGTTTTTTGAGGTGTCCGGATACTTTAGATCACATAGTGTAGGGTTAACACACCGGACAGTGATATATGTGTTCCCCAAATTCTTTTGAGCAGTGTAAATCTACCAACACATGCTCCCTTGTGGTAACGTAATTGTTTATGTCTGTAAAATATGCTGATTTTTATCAAATATCCAATTAAAAGTATATCAAAGGTTAATTATTAGACCAATATAACATCTAACTAGCTCAGTCGATTCGCATCGACAAGCACTACTAAATGATAGGTCGCACTCGTTTGCACAATTAAAATTGTAGTTAATAGCCGGCCGGGGTGGCCGAGCGGTTCTAGGCGCTACAGTCTGGAACCGCGCGACCGCTACGGTCGCAGGTTCGAATCCTGCCTCGTGCATGGATGTTTGTGATGTCCTTAGGTTAGTTAGGTTTAAGTAGTTCTAAGTTCTAGGGGACTGATGACCTTAGCTGTTAAGTCCCGTAGTGCTCAGAGCCATTTGAACCATTTTTATGATTAATTACTACCAGATTTCCATTAAAGGAAACTTCTGGGCGCTGTTACTTCTCTTACACATGCTGTGTATAGTTTTTCCACATATCTGCTGATTTGTCCTCTTTTCTTCTTTACAATTGTATACTGCGCTTCCTCCCCATCATCTACGTACTGCTTCGCAGGGAGTGTATAGTTCATGGGCCCAAACAGATGGAAAAAGGAAGGTGCGAGATCCGGGCTTTAGGATGGATAAGAAATAACACTCCAATGACGTTTTGTGAGCTCCTTTCGGGTGCGTAGACTTGTGTGGGGCCTTTCGTTGTCATGCAGGAAGAGGAGTTTTCGTGTCGACGAACACGCTAAAGATGTTTCTTCAATTTCCTGAGAGTAGTACAGTACACTCCAGGGCGGACGCTGGATGCCGGCAAAGTTTCGCTGCCTCAGTGTAAATGCAAACAGATTGTGTGAAGTGACGTACTGAAACGTCCCCTTTAAACAATTATACAGGATTGTGCTTAAACTGACACACAATATTTTTAGCGCAACGCAATCTGACTTTCAATAATCCCTACAAAAGAATGGCCCTGACTAACATTAACCTATACCTTTCACAAATCACTTACCTCACAAAAATCTTCGTTACTCGAACTACTGCAATACAGCGAGCGCCACTACTGCCAGCTAAATAAAAGATTCAAACTACGGAAGGCACTAAATACTGATAGGCATAGTTAGCAAATGAAAGATTTTGATAGAGAACAGACAATGTATTTACTTTAATAGTGTTGAAAAATCATAATATACATAGCAGTTACATGACATCCAGTCTTACAAATTTCAAAACTCCGCCATCTCTCTCCCCACATCCACCACTGCTGGCGGCTCACCTCCAACTGCGCAACGCTACGCGCTGTTCACATCCAGCTGCCGCTGCCCAACACTACAATGGCAGACAACAATGCAAACTAGCCACAGACTGCACACAGCACAGCCAGTGATTTTCATACAGAGCGCTACGTAACATTGCCAATAAGAAAACAAACAGCCTACTTACAGTACCAACTGGCCACCAAAACTGAAGCAGACAGATGGACACTGACAGAAAAAAGCCGCCCATACTGTCGCAAGCCAGCACCCAGTATTATGATAGAAATAGTGATGAACTTCCAGAAAACCATCTGATGGTGAATGTGAAAAGGTTTGAAAACCGGTTCATGGAAGAATAAGTAACTGTTCAAAAAAGTGACTGGTTGCAGTAAAAATGAAATGTCGTGTGGCTAAGGCCCCCCGTCGCTTGCAGTTTTACGTATTTACGTCAGGGTTGATCGAAGCACCATAGGGTAGGATATCAAATAGAATAATCCCTTGAGAGCCCCAGGTGGCTTTACCGGGTGGGGATCTGGCTTCCGACTTTTTCTTGGAAGGAGGGGTGATGTGGCGCTACTCCTTGGATCGCCATTTTGTTCCCAGTTCGTAGTGACGAACCCATGTTACATCGCCTGTGACGATGCTCGACAGAAAATTGTCAGGGTCAGTCTCGTAGTGCCAAAACAATGCCGCGCAGATTGTTATACGTTGCTCCTTATGGTCTCCTGTTTGGCGGCGAGGAACCCAGGGGGCACACATCCTTGGGTACCCCAACTGGTGGGCGAGAGTGTCAGCACTGCCAACAGAGGGATCGAGTTGGGCAGCGAGGTGTTACATTGTGATCCGTCGATCACCTCGAATGAGAGTGTCCGCACGGTCTTACGTTACATTGTGTGCGGTCACCCGACACGCGGGATTTGGCACACGTTTGCGCGACCTTGTTGCGATGACACCTCGCCCAGCGACTCACCGTGCTTTTGTGCACTGCCAGGTCTCTATAGACATTCCGCAAGCACCTATGAATATCTGCTATGCTGTGGTTTTCCGCCGGAAGACACTCAGTGGCAGCTCCATCTTGGGAACCATCTCCGTTACAGACGCCTTTTTGAAGGGCACATACAGCGCCACCACCAATCAGAAATTCATGAAACTGGAGGGGCTGAAGCGGGAATAGACCACAATGTCCCACAACACATTCAGCATTTTTTCGACTGAAGTTGGCCGGGAGAAAAAGTGTGTTGCATTATTAACTGAAGGACCCTCGTAGAATAGTTTGTGCTGCACATGCGCAGATATGTGCAGTGCTGTTCATCTCTTTGTGGCCGCAGCTGGGCGGACATGACGTCACATCCCGGTAGTGCACAGATGCGAAAGTACAGCGTGGTCCCACCCACGCCCCTCCTTGAGCCACCACACACTCCAACTGGCAGTCAAAGCTCCACGCAACAGCCGGCGTAATTCTAACGCCGCACTCTGTAAGTTCAGCTCAGTTTATAGTACATCGTGTCGTATTCTCCAACTACAAGCCGTTTTTAATTAATTATTTCACAACAACGAATTCGTTATACGCAACCTATTCATCTGTCCAATAGACGTATTTACGTTATGTCTTCCTAAAGCGGAGAGCGTCTACAGTCCCTCGCACCCGTTTAGGAAAAGAAACATTACGGGCGATAAATAAAGGCACAGCAAATGAAAAACCTTTAACACGCTCACATGCTCTTTCTTCTTAAGTCATCAGCCTTGCGACTATGTTTATGTTGTCCTGCATCTTTTCATGTCTTGTACTACTGCAAGGTGCCGGGGCAAGCAGTGTATTTAACACTAAATTCTTCTAGAATCTACATACGTAAATGATGCTCTAAGCCCCCCTATTCTGACTCCGACTTTTGCTGTTGCACATGGATTAAAAATATACGCGAACTGACTGTAATCAACCCTGCCAGTGGAGTAGAAGAGAGTTTGGCACCTGCAATAATTTAATTTGATAAATAAGTTAAATAAACGAAGGTTTCATTAACATAG
The DNA here is from genome assembly GCF_021461395.2 of Schistocerca americana. Lineage (NCBI taxonomy): Eukaryota > Metazoa > Arthropoda > Insecta > Orthoptera > Acrididae > Schistocerca > Schistocerca americana. Next base: position 483,881,206 of record NC_060126.1, on the reverse strand, counting down.
TGAGGATTGATAGGTTTGCTCTACCGATTAACAGAATGAAAGTTCTGTCCAAAATAACAATATGATTTATTAAGACTAAACACAAAATAATAAACAAAAACACATGAAACATTTATAATACATCAAATTGGCTCAAATTGGATACTCAAACAAACGCTGTGAATGAGAAGTTGTCCCTAAACTAGATTGTGAGGATTATGACGAAGTGGTATGTGGAGCCAATTCCTTGCAACTCAAATCTTAAGAGAAAACACATAGCCAACCAAACATTAATTGCTGCTATCCAAGACAGAACAAAGTTAGAAAAAGACAAACAGGCGCGCTCTGCTGAGCTCTGATTATCACCTAGGAAAATCCCTGTCTGCCGGTGCTGCGGACATACCTTACCAATCTGTCTTCTTAACTGCAAGAACACGATCTGGCGTACCGGAGGCGATGGCTGGTTGCTTCGACGTCCTCGACCGAAAAGCGAGAGCCGACTACCCTAGAGCACCCGTACATGCCGAACACCGAACATTCCCGCCCCCACAACAGTGGCCGTGGTTAAACGTTCCAATCAGCAACTTGAAAACCGGCGGAAAATTCCACTCCATTGCCGGAGCACTACCATTCCACCAACGGAGATTCTTGGCGCCAATTTCTGAGCTGATCTTGCTACGTCACGGAGCTATGCCATGAGCAAGCCAATCACAGTTACTATTTTGCAGAAAGCGCGGGAATTTTCCCGCCACAACTGCCTGGGTACACAAGTCATTCCCACGCCTCGCTGGTAGGCTGCCAGAAAGTGTTTTCGCAAAGTTTCTGCAAAGTAACGGAACCTCTAGCCCAGCCGCTACTTCAGGCCCCTCCGGGCGTGTCTTTTGACAATGTCGGCGTCTGGAAAGCATTCACTCGACTCCCTCACACCCTTTCAAAATCAGCAGAGCCCGCCTGTCACCGGACCACCCGGGTGACGAGAGATGCTGCGTGGGAAGTCCGCGTGTGAAGGAATAGCAACTTTCCACCGCATGCAATTAGAGAGGAGAATCGTAAGATAGAAATATGAGAGGGGGCTCATGCCACCTCTCACTACTATATTCACCTTTTATGAATTACTACACCAAATATGCTCTGTAATCTGCTTTACATATTTTGGTCTCAGTCTGCTCATCCTATATTTCCCCTCTTCTACTGCTTCCAGAACCAAGTTGACTACTCCTGGATCCCGCAGAATACGTTCCAGTAACCTAACGTTTTTCTGTAATTTCTTCCATAGACTTCCACCCTCATCTGTTCCTTTTTGTATAGCTTCGTTATTCTTTTGATCTGTTCACTTAACTTTTAATTTATTTGATAGCACCACATTTCAACATTCTCTTCTTCTTCTTCTGTTTCTTTGGATTTTAGTTGGTACTAGACTTGAGTTCTACCAAAACTACGATTCGGTAGATTTGGTACACCAAATAAACGACGTAGTAAATGGTGGGATTATTGGTAGTACCGGTACCATTGCTAGGGAAA